>NC_092819.1:31777500-32032500 GCF_023375885.2 Dermacentor andersoni
CTTGCTCGCAACGGCTTTCCATGTTTCAGAGGAGATCCTAGTCGAGTCCTGCGTAAAAGCGGCCAAATAGACCAATATATTAGAAGGGGGTAAAGCGACCGAAGAATACAGAAAGCGTGTGCCGCACGGGAAGGGTATAGGCGATATCTGCGCAGGGGGCTCGGCTGAGTGCATTGCATACATACGTATAATAAGGCGCACATGTGAAAGGAAAACAAATACATAAGGAGTGTTACGAAGATAACCCTTCTGTGCGGGTCGAGAGGAGAGAGTTACGCTTTTTATACAACAGCGGTCTCTTCATTATCATTTTCTTTCCTCCCGGAGTACGTGTACTGGGTACCCTACGTTCTCCAACCGGAGGAACCGCACGCGCCAAGTCCGGACTGAAAAAATCTCGGCGGCGCGGAATTTTGTATGCGGAAGAGGGTGGTGCGCGGTACAGGAACATGTCCAACGTGGACCGTAATGTATACTAATTTTCTTACCGCTTTACATCATCCTTAGTTGCGTGCCCCGCTACCCGTCTCTCTATATTTTCGTTTTTGTGCGCTATCGTCCCCCCCCCCCCGCCCCCCGCTTTTGCTTTATTTTTTTCATTACTTTCCCTGCAGCTGTTGCGCAAGTGACCGTGCACATAAAGAGAAACACGTGGTTCGCCGCAGTGCCTTTATTTTAAACTTCCGGTTTCTTGTCTTTCCTCGCGCTGGAATCGCCGCTTTCTTTACCCTGAAAAGTGTTGTTGTTCCACATGTGTGTGGCACAACTTGTGCTTCGATCGACGCCTCTTCGTCGTCCCTATGTTTCGGCCCGGCTGAGTTTGGCTGTTACAAAGACTGCAAGAAAACAGACACAGACACCTTATGCTTTTATATTACTATATATCGTTCCTTAACCGCATTCGTAGGTTGCACCAACTTCTCTTTAACTCGAAATCCGACTTGAATGAAACGATGATTACGACAGGAGTGTCTCGAACGGGACCCGACTCAAGTGCTCAATAAGGTTCGTAGCATTCCTGAACGTACGCCGTAGTAACTAGTAATTTATTGGCAAATGCTGGTTAATTTTAATGTGCTCTCACGTTGTCTTTGTTCTTGTGTCTTCGATTCGATAGTGGCCAAGTCCAAAGCAGGGTGTGAGCGCGTTGATATGTATTTTGTCGATAAACAGTTGGCTGGCGACCAGTATGTTCGTAGATATGCGTAGAGATTAACGTTTCTGGAAATGTTGAATGCCGTGAAAAGAAAAACAAATATCGTTTATTTATCATAATTTTGGGGGGATTATTCGCATTTCTAGATATGCGCCTCCTGTAGCATTGACGGATGCTGCACAATAAAGTGGTTAGACGTGTTGATCACATAGTTTAGCTGGTGAAACACCGTTACACTGAAGGCAGGTGCGAACAGGCACACAATACAGTTCTGAATAAGGTCAAACAATACGAGCGCTTGTCTAGTCTACCCTTATTTCTGTATGCGTGCCTGGCGAGCGCTTCAAACCTGTTCAGCGATGAGCTTCGTCTTCGATATGAGCTTCCCGTACAGGTTATCGGGCACCAGCTACAGAGACAACGTAGCCGCGCATTTAAAACTGAATAGTATAATATGCTCCTCAGGTGTACCAAAAATTGTGTACCGAGAAATTCTCCCGCACTAGGTGGATGCTTGTCTACGAGCGCGTGGCTTCAGTTACTTAATATAATTGACCTATCTGTCTTTCGCCGTAGGAGAGCCTGTTACCTTTGCGTTTCGCTTGTCTAGGTGAGCCCAAGTTATTGGTAAAAAATTAAAATAAATTTTTTGTCTCTTGTGGTTCGTGTACGAACGTACCACACGCAATTGGCGAAGATAAAGAAATGTAACTTATCCGAGCGGCAGCTCCTTTGTTTGATTTCCTCTATCTTGTAGCAGTTATTGTTACTTTTATTTTTCTTGCAGTTCACTATAAGCAGCACGCCGTAGGCTCTGACTAATTAATCAGTTTCTGCATTCCTATTTGTGGTTCAAGTCCATATTATGTACAAACGGCGACCGCTTCTCTCGGAAAAATGAAAAATAAAGAAAATAAAGAGAGTCCGCATCTCCTTCCTTGTGTTTTCAGAGGGTTTTAGGACTAACCTGACTTTCGCTATTCTTGGTTATCGCTGTGGCTGATCGCTTGACTGATAACATGGTAAAGACTGCGTTCAAGTCGCCTGCTTTGTCGTCCGGTCCCCCTCACCTCGAGAGAAAGCGACGCCACGCGCCTCCCCCGCTTCTTCCCGCACGTGACCTCTCCCGTTCGCTGCCCCGCTACCAGCAAATAGGGATGACTCAAGCGTGTGAACGTCCTCGCCAAACCGGAGCCGACCCCGGAGATAGCAATCGCGTTCGCTACTCCTTTGCTCGTTACCTGTCGCGCGTTTTGCACGTAAACAGCAGGTTGTCCGTGCGCAGGTGACATACGTGCCTCCCTAATCCACCCCACTCCCATTGTACCCGTCCCCTAAGCCTGACCGCCTCCCCAGTGGCCCCGGAGTAAATTGCTGCCCGTTTCTTGGCTGTTTCGGTGGTACCGCATCGTGGGTCACCGGGAAGGACGTGCCTCTTGTCAGGTTCTCAACCTCCAGTCCTGCCCAGACATGCTCTTCGTCACGCACGACTCTTGCGATGATGGTGATGACGATGATGATGGGCCGGCAGGCCGGCTGGTGCGACATGTTTGCGTATACAGCGCCCACGGAATATGTACTTTCGTCCCGTATCCCCGTCCTTTGTCCGTTGTCTATACGCTTTTGTGTGTACGGTAGGTAAAGCTTTGATTCAGGTTGCTATTTTGTAAGCTTGTTGATCTTTAAGGTGGGTGCAGTGGAGGGTTGTCATGGGAGGGTGGATGAAAGTACATGAGGCAGTGAAGGCGCGCTCTTTTCGTCACCTGGCTGCTTATGACAATTTGGTCTTTTTTAAATATCTTGTCTCATGTGTGGAAGCGTACGTTGCTTTGTTTTTTCTTTCTTCCTTCCTTTCTTATCGGAAGGTAACCCTGCTTTTTGCTAGATAGGGATACAAAAGCCGTTGTCTACTTAATAGTTACGTTAAGCTGAGGATGGGTATGAAAGTACTGGAGGATAAGCCAGTTGACTGCTTGTTACTAACCTGTGCCGGGATGAGGTGAGATCGTTCAGGATCAAGGACTGGGGTTGCAGGGAGCTGAAAAGAACTTGTCCCTGTTGAATACACATGTGACAGAGGTATACGCTCCTTCTCTTTCTCTCCCTTTCTCTAGCAAATTCTGTACCCTGTCTCGTTTCAGCTAGCATAGATGATTCTATTGCGCTTTCTCGCGTATGATTACACTGTTGCTTTTGCTGCGCTTTACCTTTTCTGCATTAACACGCTTTAACATATACGAATGTATTGCTGCTTCTCTTGGGCCGCACACTTTTCCTATTATGCACATTTTATAACAGCTCGTTTCAGGTATGTGCTTTGGAAACTCCTGCATATTTAAGCACACGTGTATGTTTCTTATTAACCAAACTGAAATGTAACAGTGACTACACAGTATTGGTAATAATACAGTGCCCGAAAACAGCATTTCATATAAGTTCGCTCTCTGCGCTGTAAGTATGCCGGTGTGAATCAACACAAAAAAAAAAAAGATTATTATTGCAAGAATGCTGCTTCCACAGGCTATACTTACCGCGCTTTCTTTGTTATTGTGTATAACTTATGCAATATTTGGCGGAATTATCCAGTGCTGACAGGCAGTGACGTCATCCTTGGTCTAGTTTCTTCCGACATGCTTTATGGACGCTGTTGGTGGTAGTTTTGGCGCAATGGCTTCGTTTGGGCTGCACGTCATGTTAACGGTTAAATATTGCTAGCTAGTAATTTGTTGCCTATGTAAAATACGCTAAACAAGGAGAAGGGAAATTCCTTCTAGCAGTACTGTGTCTCCTACCAGTGGCTGACACCAAAACGGCAGTCACCAGAGAAAGAGGGAGAGAGATAGGAGAGAATAATATATAGTACTCAGGAAATGGCTATATATATTTGTATACTGATCGCGTTCAAGTTCACATTACTTTATGTATATCGTCACTTAACAGTAGTGAGAGAGCTCTAGCTTGTCTGTAATCTTCTTACCGTATGCAGATTACCGGGTTACCTTATAGCCGCAGACGGCAGGAAAGATGCTAGCGACATCTCAGAGGTTGGATTGCGCAAAATTTTGACGATATAGACACACAGAAGAGAAACGCACACCACAGAGCCCTCTGTCGTGTGTATCTCTCTTCTGTGTGTCTCGTCAAAATGTTGCGCAATCCAACGTCTAAGATGCTATACCAACACGCCCAGTCTTCAACCTTGGCAAGCGATATCTTGTACCGTTTTGTCCAGCTATAATCTGTTTAAAATGTTTTGGAAAAGTTCTATGAGTGTTCTCGTTGAAGGAAAGTCATAAAAAGCAGTGCGCCTTAAGGATTGTGTTACTGCCAACGCTTCTTACCAGCAGTCAAGTAGACATGGCGAGTCACTGTAGTATTTGTGTGCTCACTGGTTAAATAAACTCTGCATCACCAGATGTCGCTGCCGGCGTTGTTGCTGCCGTACACTTCTCCGGTAAACCGGTATACCGCAAGCACTAATACGTTTACGGACAGGCTACATCTTTCTATCGTGACAGGACTCCGAACGCCATCACTGTGTGCATTGTTCTGAAGACAGACGAGGATATAAATACGCAGCACAGAGAGATGCGTGGAGAAGAGGGCTTTGACTCGGCCACCATGGCTGGAAGCCGTCACCTCGGTGGCCATGACTGGAAGCTCATAAAGGCCGAAGCATTCATACTTTTTCCGTCGCAATATCTTTCGATACCACGTGTTGTGCGTTGGCCTCGCAAGACCTTGTGCGTCTTGCGTTGCGCGCATACACAGGCCTGGTGCTGCTTATGTCCTCCTGTATATAGTATATGTTCGTTCGGCTGAAATAAAAATAAACGGTAAGGAGGGCGGGTTTTGTAGCCTGGAAGCGAAAGATCAAAACTCGCTTTACGACCTCAAGAGCGCGCGCAGCGGCTTTTTAATGTCCGAGTGCCAGCCTAGCCTAGCCTGGGACGCCGGTGCCTGCTTCATTCTATTGGGCTCTTATACGCCGCCTCCCATTAAAGGGTCCCATGCTTCGGCATAAAAAGAAACCCGTGTTCTTGTAGAGGCAACATCGGAAGGGGGCCCTACGTCAAAGCGAGCAGTATCTTATGCGAGGCACTTTCACCGGCAGTTCTCCGTTTCCTTTCTTTTTTTTTCCCCCGTTTTATGCTTCGATGAAGTATCGCAGTTATCGTTTGTTTGCAATTCCGAGACCACCTTTCGCATGTAAATGAGGTTTGCCGTCGTGGATTTCGACTTGTAGGCTGTGTGCCTTCAGTACTCGCGGCTGTAGAAACGGCATCGCACCGAAGTATACTATAGAAGAACCGTTTTAGTTGCTATACAGAACCCGATGGACGGAGAGGCAGGGGCCAGTAGAACTATCAGTTTTTATAGGCTCTATGGCGCTCGTCGTTGCGATCGATATTGCAAAATGTATATTGCGATTGGGCTGCTGCTGTTGCGAGCGCTCACATCGATTGCGCTGACTTCGTCAAAAGCGCCATTGTACTCACTTTTGTTGTTCAACCCCGGAGGTTTTTTTTAGCGCAGTTGAGCGTATATAGGCCTGTAGTAACGGCCCAACACAAATAGGTCCCTTTCCCGAAGTGTTCAGCGCTTAATATTGGCAGCGACCTTCAACTTAGCGTAAAATTATCAGAGCGGGAAGCCTGTCGTAAATTTAATCGGCTTAGGCCTGAGGAGTTTGTAAACCCCGGTCTCGGTGCGCATGTTTCGTAGGCGCGGTTATGTCCGCCTGCTGATTATGATGATGATGATTTTCGTGCAGTGGCATATATCCACAGCGGGCTGTTGGCCAAGGAGCGGGAGGTAGAATGGCACATGGCCACAACGAGGACTAGCTAAGAAGCGGGAGATACATATCGTGCAAGGAGGGTTAAAAACAGAAGAAAAAGGAAGAAAAGAACTTGATATCGTGCCAACGTTAACTAGGTCTTTGAAATGATTGCCGCGTGTTGATGATGATTATGACTTCCACGACGTGCGGCCCGCATGACGACTCCACTTCCAAAGTACCGAACGCAGGAGCCAAAACATTGAACTTAATTGTGCCGAACCGTCCTTGCAGGAAGTCAAATCGAAGAGCCGGCCCGCACTGAGCTTTCAAATCAAGGACAATATTGCTGCACTCCCTGAATTCTGTAGCGCAGAAAGATAAGCAGGATCGAAGAGACCTACTGCTCTTTGTCATGACGTCATGATAATGTCGATGGCGCCAGGTCTGCCATTTCGAGACAACGTTAGATATCAAGTTAAATTGCCCTGTAAATGTTTCCCAACATTCATACTATAGCGAAGTGCCATCTCTTTACGCGCGAGAAACGTGTGCTAAGAGCTTCTACAGCTTGGAAAATGTCTGTCGGCGCTCCTCGATCAGAAGGGGGGGGGGGGGGTCAGCGTTACTTGATCGTTTCTCGCGGCTTTGTTGGATTATAGCTCCCGAATGACGTCAAATATGTTTTTTTTTTTAATTGTCTTTAGGGTTCGCAGTCCGCTTCCTGCATCTTGCCTTAAATGCCGCAGTTATAACGCGGCCGCATTACCAGCCGGAGGTGGCGGAGCCCGCATTCTCCCAAAAATGTTTGCAGCCTTCTATAGACTGCCTCGATATACTATAAACTCTAAATTACCTCGCCGTATACTTCTTCGTAAGCCTTTCCTTTTGGCTGTACGTGACGTATCGACGTCCTGTATCTAATACTTGAGTACATGTGTCTAAGGGCACTGTTGATAGATTTTCTACCAGTCTTAGCAGTATCACGGAATTAGAGCCATATGAACTTACCGCGAATATGCCTTCTACTGACGGTGCTTGAAGTTATCTGATATGGACAGGAGGACTCGCTCTCCCAGTGTTGGACTTCGAACTGTGCATTATGTGTACTCTGTTTCTGTGTAATACGTAATAGATCAGAGTAACTGAGCCCTTAGAAGTTGTATATAGACTGCCTATAGAAGTAATAGATGAGTGTCTGTACACTTTGAAGTATAACAGTAAACATTTGAAATTAAACCTCACTGAGTATATACGCGATTGCAGGCATTTCAGAATTTCTTCATTTCACATATAATGTGAAAATAATTTTACAGACGGGTGGCGAGAGCTCTGCAGGACTATAAATAAAGTTATTACCAACAAACCAACTAGGGTCCCATAGTCCGAAGACTGTAGGGAGACCCATGATAAAAAAATGCAAGGATTAAAGATACATGGTAAGTGACAAGAACACAAAAGCCCCACTTATGAAGCAGTAACTACAACAAAAACATAGCTATAAAAAAACAGCGATGAATACATCAAATGAAAAAAAAGAATCCACATAATAATGCAAGTTAGTAAGGGTTGCACATAAGGTAACGATTAAGGTGACAGAAGGAAACGTTTCAGAGCTTTTTGTAATGTGTAAATGTTATTCAATGACTTTAGGCTGGGTGGCAACGAGTTCCAGGATGAGACGGCTGTAAATGACAAGGTTTTTATACCGTAATTAGTGCGAACTCGTGGTAATAATAAAATTCCTTCCCACGCGTGACGTATACAGTTAGTGCTTTCTAATAAGCCACTGTTCATAAGTTCGAAATGTAGTTGGCGATGTATTATATAAGAAACAAACAAGCAGGTACCATTAAAATGAAAGCTTCCCAGGACATAAAATGTTATATTGCCTAAGTAACGTAAGAGCATTAGAAAGGCGAGGACTGAAAGTAACGATACGGAATGCCTGGTTCTGAATGTGTTGCGCAGATGAAATGTAGGATTGATACGTGTTCACACAGGTAGCTATGTCGTAGTCTAAATGACTGTGAATGAAGGATTAATAGAGAAAGAACAATCCATTGGTCGAAAAATATGGCTTAGCTTTAATTAATGCACGAATACCAAAGGCAGATTTTATTCTTGAGGTCGATCATATGCCAACCAAAATTAAGAGTAACGTGTAAACGCACTCCAAGAAATGAGACAGAATCACAAGCAGAGATAATATTAGGACATGGCGCCAGAACTACCGGAATAAATATCGGTTTTTGAAAGGATCTGAAAATTGTGAATTTAGCTTTGGACGAGTACTCCACATTACAGCTGCGGAGTACAATTCGGGAAAGAAAACATACACACGATCACTTTTTCTTAACCGTAGAAGAAATGGTCATTATAAATGATATTCAGAATATCGGGCGAAAGAATGTTCCAATCTCTTAAGAATAGCGTCGCCCCTAAAAGGAATCTCGCGGATTTGGAGCTCACAATCCCGTCTTTGCGACACTTATAAGTGGGCAGCTTAAAGTACTACTCCCCACAGATGCCAGTTTTAGAGTAATATACTTAAATTAAAAAAATATATATATTGATGTCAGATTTCGATAGTGGTTTTCCAAGTTGCTCAGATTTCGTGTTCTCTTACTCTCTGTCATACTAAGCATCAGATCATAATTGCTAAGGACATATCGGATTGCCCTTTAGTGCGCTTTTTCAAATTTGTCTGTACGAGCACGGCGGTGTGTGGATCCCAGCAAACACTCCCACGATCGAGTATGGTGCGTCACGTGGATGAAATGATAGCTGTTATTGATGCTTCCTCAGTAATCGGCTAACAGTTTCCTCCTGTTGTTGGTAATGCAAAGACGTGTGGCTCCTTCTGTACGCCTTGGCCAATCTGCAAGCCCGTGTCTCGACAACTGTGGCTCTGCGGAATCGGTCGAACGCATCCTGCGGGACTGTACAGAGTGTGCGATAAGGAAAGTGCCACATACGAGGCAAATGTAACGGCAGTCTGTAAAGGCCCTTTGACACTCGGACGCACATTGGCTCCTCGGCACACACAGCAGTCGACGCAACGTCAAGGCACTTGATTTCTTGTTTGATTACATAGTGGAACGATTGCCAGCCTTTCAGAACTCTATAGCCGCCATTCTGGCTCTAGAGCTGTGCAATCCTGTAGAAAGCCAGAAGTGAAATCAAGATGGCAAGTCTTATTGAAATGTTCAGGTCAAAAGCGTGGCAGTTTGGGCGAGTTGGTATGTCATGACTTTTTTAGGCTTGTAGCGCAGCTCAGAAAGAGCAAAAAGGAAGGTGGAAGGGGTAATGAAAAGGAACAGAGAACAGAGTAAGTGTTCAGCGCTGACGATTCCAAGAGTAAATTTTAAAAAATATTTAAATGGCATGTTTTTTTTTTTGAAAATTAGTTTGCTTGCTTTTTACTTTCTGCTGTCCTTCTAGGGCATTTCTCTGCCCGCTCCGTCTCCCTAGCAGAGTATCCTATTTTGCAGAGGCGAACACTTCTACGCCGGCAAACGTTTCTGGCTTCAGATGTAGAGCTCTCTCTCTCTCTCTCTCTCTCTCTCTCTAGTAATGTATAACACTTGGCGCAGTAGGTGGGAGCTCAAGACACGCTTGGGCCTCGTCACGCGGCAGCAGCGCCGGCGCTGATGACGCGACGCTGCCATCGCCGCCTGCCACCGGCTGCTAAGCGACTCGCGCGTTCGCGGAGAGGGTATTTCGTACGTCGCCTCATTAGTTCGGAATCGATTCAATGAGGCGCTCGCAATCCTTGGCGCCGCATGGCGCAACGATTACGGTTGCCGCTTTGAGTATATGCGCGTCGAGCTGAACAGACAAGAGACGGCGAAGAAGCTGCAGCCTTTTCCCGTTTCGATACTTCTTGTTTCGCACCAAATCCTTTTAATTATATACAACGACTGGCGACGTAATGCCCCTCCTTTCCGGGTATCCTCTTGCTGCGGGAAAGAAAAAAAAAGCAAAACGGTTCGTGCTGCTTGCTCTTCACGTATACCTTCGACACAAATGCTGCTGTTGTTATGCTTGTGGCTCTGCTGCAGAGCTTACGCTTCGATGACTGTGTTCGGTAGAAAGAGCGCCGTACGTGTGCTGATTATATTCACTGATCGTCGCGGTAGAGTTACGTTGTAACAGGCAACCTATAGATTTAAAAAATCGTGCATGTGCATTTATCGACGATTACGCATGTTTTACTTTAGTCTTTGTGACCTGACATCTTCTTCTTTCTTTCCTCTTTCCTCGTTCATATATCTTTCATTTATATGTTTCTCTCCCTTCCTTCCTGAAAAGTAGGCCGGTGTTGTGCTCTTTCTGGGGGCAGTTTTATTGCCGTTCCCTCTGCACTAGTGGCACTTACCCATGGTGGAGGCGACCCATCAGCGCAGCTGTGCCATGTTTTGTATTTCTTAGTGTCTGCTTGCGAGTAGTCTCATGAAAATGACTTCACAGTAGTCTTTAATCACTGCGACCATGTTTAATATCGACGTGTTGAATTATAGACTACTTTTGATTAGGATCAAACCGTTTTATACAGCACACCTTAAGCCTCGTTAATGTACGCGTAAAAATTCGCTTCGCGTACTTTGAAACGAGGATTAACCGATAGGCCCGGAACCCTCCAGCACGTCGTCTGCTGGAGGGTTCCAGGACATCGTCTGCTGGAGGGTTCCGGATTTCATATTTAGCACCTCGGGATTCCTTAACACGTGCGCCCAAATCTAGCTACCGTACACGAGTGTTCGTGCATCCTGCTCCCACGAGAATGCGTCCGTCGCGGCCGGGAGTCGAACTCACTACCTTGCGCTCAGTGGCAGAACCCCATTGCCACTGAGCCGCCGCGGAGGGCGCTTATTCGCAGACAGTATGGTAAAAACCACAAATGAGGCAGCGTAGGGTGACATGGGTTGGACCTCCTTTGCAGTCGGAGAAGCGCAGGGCAAAATTAGTTGCGAGGAACGGGTCAGGAACATTGATGAAAATAAATGGGTGGCTGAAGTGCACGAGTACCTGTACCTGAAAAGTGCTGTCACAGAATGGATAGAGAGATCAAGAAAGTTGGCAACCACGTACAGCGTAACTGAAAGTGTAAATAGACAGCCAGAAAGGAGTCTTCAAAAAGAAAGTGAGAAACAGAGACAGGGAGTTGGATGCAAAGAATGGAAACAAAACAGACCACGGAGATTTACAAGAATGAGAAGAAAGAAATTAGAAGGGAAGACATGTACGTTAACACGAAGGGCAGTGCCTTGTTATCTGAGGCTCGAGCTGGTTGCCTGAGGACAAAAACATACCAGAGAAAATATTCGTAAAAAGGTGAGGCATGTGCACGCTGCAGCAAAAATCCGAAGACAGTTCAGCACATCCTCATGGAATGCGAAGGGATTCACCCATAGAGACCCGCACGTAACCTAACACTTCCAGAAGCGCTGGTATTTAAAGCGGATGGGAGCATCAACCGGTCAGCAGTCGAGATAAGCGAGAGACGTTTAGAGTAATGGTGGAAAATAAGCAGGGAAGAGATTGATACTATCGCATCCGTTACAGGTATAGGTAGTGCTACAGATCTTTTTCGTGGAGTAGTTTGTTCTGGAGAAACGAGATGGCGCTTTCGGCGGCGCGCCGCACGTTGCCTCAGCGAGAGCGCGCGAATACGAAACCACTAGCGCTTCCACCTTGCCTCTGTGCGATCAGGTGTTGAAAATGCAACGGAGTTTTCGCTAACGCACTGTGCTTCAATCATGCTGGATTTAATCACGTGGATTGAAGACGTCTGCAGTAGTTGGTTGCACAAATGGTGACTGGCGTTCTAAGGAATTCAATTCATCTGTGTGGCCAAATTCGCGGATGGCTGCTGCAACTGTGCGTACGTGTTACTGACACTTCGAGATGTACGGCTTTCCTCGAGGATACAGAAATGTGCTCTTCCGCTAGCGTTGTATCGCTAACCTCCAAAGAAAGTGCTTCAGCCTCGAACTCCAGCAAGAGTGAGTACCACTCGTTAAACAATGACAAAAGGAATAGCGCCACGTCCGGTCATAGTAAGTTTCGCTCACAGTTTCAATACACATCTACCCCAATTGGCACGACAACTTACGCCCACTATATCGCCAACGTGTCAGTGAATGAATGGGCGCACACTTGAATATATGCGCACCACATACGCACAATAATTGACGAACTACACCGAAAGAGCACGAGCGGTCGAAGCTGAATGTTTCGGAATGGTCCACAAAAGTAAGCGAGTTACTAGCGATAATACATCTTTGCTGCACGTTATTACGACGTACAAAAAACAGCTACGTTTCAAGCCTTGCGCACAGCAAGAAAGAATCTATAGGAAGTGAGCACACCCACGAGCGATTAGGCAGAAAATAATCAGATAGCGACCGCACCGAGGAAATTTACTGAGGCAGAAATGTGACAAGCCGCCGCTTCAAAATGTTTGCCAACAAAAGAACAAAGAGCAGAACACACTAATCCTGATTAATTTCGTGAGCCGAAAGTTCGGATAGCTTGGAATACATATTTAGCATCGCTTAGAACAAGCACTATATGCGTTGCTCGCGCTGTTTGGACATAGCTTAATCAACTCTGAACACACTTTTGCATGCTCTCTGAAGCTGTGGCCAACGCTTCGTGTCGTCCACCCAGTCGCCGTCTACGATACCTCATGAAAAGCCGCGCCGGCGTCATACACACCCATCGCAAACACGAAGGCAACGGAGGCAGTTGAGACAAGCAGTGGACACCTCGCCACGTGATCAAACATGGCAGAGCCCACGGGATCGCCGCGAAAAGGGTCAATACAATTGGTAGACGAAGAAGTTTTGAGGAAGAGAAAAAAGATTAAGGAAATGTATTCAAAAATGCTAGAATGAAAAGTGCGTACAGCATACGTACCTCATTAACTCAAGCAGGCTAGGTGACTCTTCGTCGCCGCCCCGTTTCAGAGGGAAGGCCAATAATCATCAGCAACATCATCATCAACATCATGATCATCAGCAACATCATCAATATGTATGGGCAAAAAGGCACAGCAGACGCGAAAAGCTGTGTATATTTCCCTTTGTTATACCACGTTTTTTTTTCCTTTTTACTTCTCTTCGTCTTTCGATGCCTTCCTGCTAGTATCATCACCATTATCGTCATCAGCCTATATTTATGTGCACCGCCCCAGGAAGAAGGCCTCTCCCAGCGATTCCCAGCTGTCTTGCGCTAGCTGATTCCAAGTTCTGCTTGCAAATTTCCTAATTTCATTACACGCGCGGTCCGAAGGACCAGAATAAAGTTTTACCGTACCATACCATCTAATTCTCTGCCGTCATCGACTGCGCTTCCCTCCCCTTGGCACCCATTCTGTAACGCTAATGGTCCACCCATTATCTTTCCTATATATACGCCGTTACGTGTCCTGGTCAGTTCCATTTCTTCCCGTTATTGTCAGCTGGGATATCGGCTACCCCTCTGCTTTCTAAACTACAACGCTGAGCGCCCGTCTCTCATAGCGTTGCGGCTAACATTTTTCCATGCATCGCCCGTTGCATCGCCCGTTAGTATATACGTTGCAACTCATTGCAATGAGACAGCTTCCAACATCGGAATATATCAAGAGCAGAGGAGGATCGAAAGTCTGTTTAGCAACTTTTAGAATAGCTTCGAACTGCATGCGTTCATAATTTGCCAGCGCAGATAGGTCACTCGCAAATTTCGCGTCAAATAGGGTTGCTTCGTCCGACGCACGCAGGGTTAATTGCGCACATTTTGAGGAGTTGTGGTCCTTCTCTGCGTAAACGCTGACAGCTTGGAGTGTATAGCGCGTGAGCGCAAACGTGCATGTTTTTTTTGTTTCTTTTTTTTTTCTTTTTTGAGGAGTGCGTATACAGTGCCCACGGTATGAAACGCGACAGAGAAACGTCAATTATAGAATTGATTAAGGCTTGTGCTGGTGCTAGTTATGGAATAGCATAATTAGAATAGAGGGCTGCAGAGCTAACACACTGTATAGGCGCACTACATAAATACGAGTTCAGACGAGGAAGCACTTCCAAAAACTATTCTAGGCTGCCAGCAAGAATCTGGAGCATGTGCGCATGTAGCGTGGTCGGTTAGAATAAGTGGAGCTGTAGCCGTGCTGACTGATAAAGTCACACCTGTCGAGCATAGTTCACGCTCCCATTCCAGTCGTACTTTTGTCTACGTATTTTTTTTTATTTCCTCCTTTTAGATGTTGCTTATCTTTCATGTGCTACGCGTAGTTCATTGTGCACTTGCTTTTTGTTCATGATTTCGCTTCCCATGTGTTATTTTCTGATAAATCAATTCTTATAAAAACGCTTCGTCGTCTGTATACTCTTGTTTATGTCGTGTGTCTGTCTTACCTCTGCAGGGCTCTACTCTAATTATTCATGTACAACGCTCCATATGCGCAATGTCAGTTGAACATACTGGTCCTCTTCCTTCGCAATTACTCGAGAGCACCGTGTTATGACGCTACGAATCTGGTCACTAAAGGCGATGCAGACTATGTTCTAAGCGTACGACCCAAAATTACGCCGACGTCACAAGAACTGTAGACGGTGGAAACGAAATTATGCACGTAAGTCAACCCCGAATGAATGTGTTTCATTTCGTGAGCAGTGCACAGGTTGTACGGCGTAGGCATTATCTATACTTTTTTTTTATGCACTACTGTGCAAGTTAATGCAAGGAACGCCATAAAACACAGAGACGTCCTTTCGGAGCGGTTAGGTGAAACAAAGCCCACTCGCTTTACAGCTCCGTTCATGTTGTCATTCGAGGCACCCCTTGCGCATTCCTTCTGACCTTGACGAGTCACGCAGCATAACCACCAATTTCCCAGCTTAACCGGTGCGCAACTCTTCTCCGCTAAACCGCACATAAACGCTGCATATTCATGAACACGTGCGCTTGCGCGCGCTGGCATATTCGCGCACGAACGAAAGCGGACCCGGTGGGCGCTCGCTGGCAAACAGGCAGGCAGGCACTTAGGCAGGCAGCAGCAGCAGCAGCAGCAGCAGCAGTTCAGCTTTGAACAGAGAAAAACTAAACAAAACAGGAGTGTCGGCTTGGAAGCCCATTTTTCTAACGGCCTGAAATGAAGCAAGATAAAAATAAGGACGACGGTGAGTTGACTAGCAGAACGAGGCCGCGCCGTTGTCATTACGGCTGCGCGAGTGCCGTCTGGTCGTCCGCTGACAATGCAACCGGCAGTCGGTCGCACTGCGTGTCAGGGTGGCGTGATGCAGTGGGGAGAGAGAGAGAGAGATGCACAGAGCTATGGGACTAAGCCTTCATAAGTTAGCGCTGAATAACACAAAGCAAAACTACAAGGAGTGAGGGAGAGTTGAGTGGGAAGTAAGAGGGAGGGAGAGAGGACAAAAGAAGATGAAAGCACGCCTAACCACTTAGTACGACTGCCGTGCGAGCCTAAAACAAAGCCATCACAATCCAGCCGCGCGGAGGATGCGCTTTCCCTTCGGCGTCGACAAAGAACTCGCCCGGCGAGCATCCGGCGCCGCCTAGCTGTTACCCGACTGTCACACGTGGCGCTGCGGCGTGGCAACCTCCTGCATCTTCTGTTCATTTTCGCGTACTACATTTTTCATTAGAAGCCATACTTCAGGATGTATGCGACTCATGGCGCAGTATTAGTTTCTTCCCGGTGTTGACGGAGCGTCGAGGAAACGTTAAACGAGAGAGAGAGAGAGAGAGAGAGAGAGAGAGAGAGAGAGAGAGAGAGAACGAACGAACGAACGAACGAAGCCGTAAAATACTAATAATGTATCGGCAGGATCTGGCTGAGCGTGCTCATGACGCTAACAACAAAAGGGTACGAAGTTAACCGAGCACGAGGAAAAGCGAATGGCGTAATTAAAGTTTCCAAACTGACCGGACTATTTTGAGCGGTTCCTGGTTGATCCAGAGCGCGGCTACACGCTTGTCGGATGAGTGCCGTAAAATCTGAACAGAGACGTTCTGGCTCCTGGTTAAGATAGTACACGACAACCGTGTTGGCGGCTTCGCCGATCCTGCACTGCAATTTCGAGCTACATCAAAACACTACTAGGCCACTATTCCTTTTCGCTACGAACTATAATCATCCAAGTTTAGAACAATGGAATCGCCTTGTTATCGGACCTTCTTTCTTTTATATCTTTCACGTTAGTGTAGGAGAGCGAATAGTTTAGTTTTCCCGGACCCAACAAGTGATTTTGAGAGTTTCCGTGGGCCCAAATGGTCGCTTTGGCGGCGAATTATATACAATTGAAACGAGGCCCGTCGACTTCCAAGTGCGCCTTGACCGCTTCCAATGCTTGAGGGTGCGTTGACCTTATGTTGTATACATACGCCTAAAGCGATTTGGAGGGTCCTCTTGAGGGGTAGCATTGCTATTGGCCCGGGCACATGCCAGTTTATTATCAATTATTAACATATCTTTCACGTTCATCGCATACTTCGCAAGTCATTTTCATAATTTTAATACACATATATGTTGTGCGCACATTTACGGCGACTCATTCTGGCCCATATATATATATATATATATATATATATATATATATATATATATATATCCTATTTTCCATAGAACACACCATAGACTACTTCATACGAGTTCATTCTGCGTGCTCTTTGGCTATCACTGGCCCTTTCTTCATAAAACCCCCTATGTCGTCGTCATCGTGGCTATCATCATCATAAAGAACTGTGGATTTGTAATATTCTATATGGCCCGCGTTAAACCATAATTAAAGTTGGACTAGTCGCTTTCTCTCAATATGAAGCATGACTGCAGCGCTATAAGGAATACGAACACAGAAACACGGGCGACCTAAGGTGGGCGCTGAACATCATCTAGCTTTACGCGTCACCAATGCTCGCATGCTTGAAACTCGCATCGAAATTGTACAGTGCACCTCGTTTCTTGCAAATCGACCATCACGCGCTCGTACCACGCGTTGTCTTGTCGAAGTAATTAATTTCGAGCAAGTAATCGGGATCTCGAGTAAAGAAATTGATCACTCGGCCAATGGGATTCTTGGTGCGTGCGCGTGATGGTCGATTTGGAAGACATGGCATGCATACAGACGACGGTCACGACTACCAAGAGTGCTGTAGAGTTGGGCTGTAGCCAAAGGAAAGCGTTAAATGACGTAAACGCGAAGGAAATAAAACATTCGAGGTGCGGTAATATAGTGATTAGTATGGCTTTTCCTGAGCTCTTGAGCTGCAGGATTATCTCTCGTACCTTGAATATGCCCTCTCATGTGCGTTTCTTTTTTTGTATGTTTTTTTTTTTTCGTTCAGCAGAACAGCGCTTCACCGCTCAAGAAAGAAGCGATGGTATGCGCACTTTCAGTCTTGATGTGAACATGCATTTCATGCGTGTAAGCATTGGTTGAAAGCCAGTTGCTGTCCAGCGCCTGTCCTGCGCAGCTTGTGTATTTTTGTCTTCAGTTTCCCTAGCGCTGTAACCATGGTTCGCAATGATTCCCTTTACATTTTGGTTTCGTCGTAATTGCGTATCCGTAAGCTGCGCCTCAAAATGACGTTAAATTGGCCGTAGCGTCACCCCGCGTTTCTATGTGACAGTGTACTCCATCTCAACGACTCCGCGCAAATAGCAGTGAAAGCTATAGGTCGCGTCAGCCAAGCAGAAAGGAGAACCTGAAGTGCTTCTCCAATTTCCGTCTCTGATCACCGTTTGCATTGTATACGCCGACTGAACGGAAGCCTACACGGAAGGATCAGTGACGCGCAGTGGGCCATCCATACTTCTTTATGTATACATTACGCAGTCGCATACTTGCGAACTTGTACGAAAATATGATTGTCGTATTGACAATTTATTGATTTAATAAATAATTGTAAAAGAAATCGTCACATTTTACGATTTTTCATTTTCACATAGATTATAATAAAGGCAATTTAAAAAAAAAGAACTGTCGCGGAGTGATTTTTCTTGCCTGATCTTTTCGAACCACTGAATTGCCGGTCTGCTTTCGTTTTTCCCAAATGTAAGTTTCGCGCTGTCTGACGGAATAGTTTCGCGAGCGTTCTTGAAAACGGTTCCATATTGTGTGGCTGACAGAATGTGTCCCAACACCTCTGAGACATAGCTTTTTTTGTTGGGGGACAGAAGGGTGAGAACGTTCTGTCTGGCCACACCGTATATATAATAGCTCATAGGCGATGGCTGCGATCTCCCGCGGTAGTGTGGCGTGGTCCCGCGTCTGTACTCCAGGAGCCTGTCTTCTTCCTGTCCCCCTTTTCTCCGTGGCTTCTGCCTTGGCCAGCCTTCCTGTCTTTACTTCGTCCTCTTCTTACGTCTTCCAGAGTGCAAGACTGTTGTTCTCCCGACAGCCGGAGCTGACTCGTGGAATCGTTAGATTTTCCGTCCTTTTGACGAGAGAAAACGTGATCGGCACTGATTGCCGATGCTTCGGAGAGAAACGAGAGCGTCAGTCAGCTCGGCAGACGCTCGAGACGTGCCGTTTTCTTAAACAGGTTCTGCCGAGGCTACAGTCGTGACTGTGGCGACACTGTTCGCTTCTCGGCGATATAGAGACGCCAGCAGGCATCAGCGCTGAGCCAGAGGCCCCGGTAGACGCTTCGTCGCCGACAGATTGCGCCCCCGGCTCGTGGCGTCTGTCTGCTCGGGGAGACGAGGCCTGACCCGGGTGGACGGGTCGGCAGTGTTCTTCCGTGAACGAGCCTGCAGGGCCACATCACGCCTATGCAGCCGAGGCCCTTGCTTCCACGAGCGCAGGAGTGACCGAGGAAGAAGGACGAGATCTCCGGTCGGCCGCGTTGCAGCGACGCAACCATGCATCGCAGAGCGTCTCCACCCCGAAAGCTGCTTCTAAAGAAGAAACCGTTCCGGGAGAAACAAACTACCGGCCACCGGGTTCGGGTGGAACTAGTCTTAACTAATAGTCGAACGCCATTGTAGAGCATCTTTCTCGGAGACCCGCGTTCCACGGCCGCGGGGTCATGGTGGCAGTTAACTGTGAGGTAAGACGCGCTGCCATTTATCCCCTCCACACCCACACCTCGTGGTGAACACGTTCAAGCGCATACAGTCTCTTCTCCCCCGCCATTTTGTTTTCTTCTGTAGTGAATACTTTCTTTCCTCACGGCTTCCCTCGAAAGTCTGTCTCGGGAGAAGAAGAGACACAGCCGCTGCGGTCCGTAATGAAACACGATTAGGTCTCGCTCTGAGCATTCGAGTTAAGACGTGCCCGTACTTGAGTCGCAGAACAGGGGGTTGGGGAAGGGGGGTGGCGGTGCAGAACCACCACTATAGGTGGCGTTGGCAGAGCCAGCAACCACGACGCCGCAGACGACGACGCTGGCAGCCGACACGCTGCGTACAGCAACAGTAGAAATGCCTAGCGAATCGCCGCCTTTGGCTGCCGCTTCGCGGTCTGCGCTGCAGCTTGCTTTTATGTCGACCCTGCCCCGCCGGTTCAAGACGCCGCGGAGGGGGCGCGGAACGACGCCCTTCCTCGGCCGGGCTCGTTCCTCTTCAGCAGTGCCTCTCCTCCTTGCCGCTGTCGTGCGGGGCTTCGTTCGCACCGGGGAGCCGTGATCGGGGCCCGGAAAAGCAAACAGAGAGACGCGCGAGGCAGCCCGGAGAAAAGAAAATCGACCGAGGGGTTCGCACTTGGCGCCCCAGTCACCGTCCCACGCTGAACAGCTATAAGCTGCGGCTATGGGGCGCGTCTCGTGGATGCACGACCGAGATCGCGGGGCTCTCGTAGGCGCCTGGAGCTTGTGGAATAGAAAATGCTACGACTGCGTGGAAGCGCACCGCGTCGAAACGTTGATATGGTATCGCAGTGGTGTAGACCAAAGATAAATAAATAAAACGAAAATGGGCAAGTACTGCAGTGCTGTGCAACATAGATGCTTTCAAACAAAATTTACGCCTGCATAACACACACACAAACACACACACACACACACACACACACACACACACACGCGCGCACACACACACACACACGCACACACACACACACGCACGCACACACAAACACATACACACACAAACACATACACACACACACACATGTATATATCTAGCATACCACTCGACGCGGATTGCATCCGTGACGCTTTTGTGGACGTTCAGGACGTTTAGGTAGGTGGTGTTGGTTCCTGCGGGTCAATCTCATGGAATTCACTTTTCGAGGCCTGCATCACCTCTGGTTTTCTTTTTTGCTTAATAAACGTTCAAAACAACAGCATTTGTTTTCAGCTAATGTTCGCTTCGTGGGATCATGAACAAAAGGCACGCTGCAGACTCGAATGTACCGTACTTCTGCCGTCTTTTGTTTCGCACTGCTGCGCCAACTTTGCAGAGCAAGGTCAGGAGGGAATTGCAGACAGCAGTGGCGCCAGACCAGGAGTGTGCGCGGTGGACGGGCACCGACGGGGTTCCAGGACCCCGTTCGGAGGAAGATGGCGCAACCGCAAGATTACGGGTCATAAAAGAAAGCACCGGAGACAGACGCCTTTGGTATAGGAACCAGGCAGTTTACTGCGCGTAGCCTTACGTCGTTTTTCTTCTCTCTCTCTCTCTCTCTACGACCGATCTACTAGAGAGGCCCCTGCACAAGCTTTTCTGGCTGCTGGCGTCTTCGAAACGTGCCCTGGTGCCAATTATACTGTGCCGTCTGTACAAGCGTGTTCTTTGTGGTCGTAAAAGTGCGTCGGGCGGGACGCTTGGATTTGCAGGATGGCGCTTATTTGCGTACATTTGTGCGGGATAATTTTGTGCGCACTCACCAACGTCTCCGAGAAACATATCTCTTAGCTCTCGTCTCCGACGGTGCTTGCCGCAATATTGCCGGCGCCTTTCGTCAGCGCTTTTAACCGTCTACGTGACAGCGAGGTGGTGCCAGCCGCAGTGCTGGAACAGCTACATTTGACGGCTTATGTGCTGCAAGTCGTGTCAGGTGCACGGAGCAGAGCACATACAGTCGACTGCGAAAGTCTACTAAATGCGGAATTTGCGAAAAGGCTCAATACCCGCTTTCGCAAAGCGTGGGCACATTACTTCCAATGAAAGGAGTACCCACGTCAGTTTTTCTCTTCTTTTTTTTGAAGACCCCTATAGCTGTATTAAATCAATTGGGTGCACAGCACTACGGCGCCTCTCACAGCACCAGAGTAGCCTTTGGGACGTTGAACCCAATCGATCAATCGATCGATCAATCGATCAATCAATCAATCAATCAATCAATCAATCAATCAATCAATCGATCGATCGATCGATCGATCAACCAAATTATACTTGTTTCTACGCACCAGCATATGTTGCAATATATGATATATGTTCCAATATATGACCAATCCTACAGGAGGCGTGACGTCATGAAGCACTGGCTCGCTCCGTTTCCTGCGATCGCCAGGCTGCCCCACGCAAGCACAGCCAGGAGAAACGTGCGCAGCGCTCTTCTCTACTCCTTTAGGAGCAACGTCATCACGCCTAGCCTTATTTCTACATGACGTCAGCAAATTTCGCACCGCGTCATAACGCCAGAATAAAGTCGATGACACCAGGTCCGCCATGTCTAAACGACTTTAGTTTCACATTAAGATATCTTATATGGATTTTCCTACCCTCGGACTTGACAAATGTGATCCTTCTATGCGCAAGCATCGTGTGGTGGAGCTTCTACACCCTCGAAAATATAGCCCAGTGTACTACACCGTGATCAGTACTCCTTTAAATTAGGGGCGTGCGACTATACGAAATTTTGAATACGAATCGAACAGTCCTTGTTTTTCGATTCGAAATTGATTCGAGAATCAGTTTTCCGAAACTGTCGAGTATTCATTTCTGCTTTAAGATATGGAGTAACGACATTTATTGGAAGCCTCCAGCAGCGAACTCGATCTAAGTGAGGACTGTTCCGAATTATTGTTCTCCAGGAGAGCCGATATTATAAAGCAGCTGTTTCTAATTCACAGTCCTCTCAGTTGAACTGACGTCCTGTTCTGAAAGGCATGCATGCGTGTCAAACAATGTAAAAAGTTCTCATTTTCTTTAGCAGGCAAACGCCACAGAAAACTTTGTTATTTCGCTGTATCTATAAATGGGATATTATTCGATATTCGAAGGGCATCTTTTTCTCGAATATTCGCCTGCGATTGGATTCGGAAATTTATCTATTTGAACCACCCCTACTTTAATTACCTCACTGCGCAGTTGACTTCGCAGTATGCTCAACGATCCGTTTAAATTAAAAGCGGCCTGCTTTAGCACAGCAAAAGTACACGTTTACCGTGCACGAAACCCGTGCCCCGGAAAGTTTCGTGGCCTACTGTATATCGTCGCCGCGTGACCTTTGCCTTAATCAGCATGTATAGTGTCCCAGTGAACAGTCAGCTGCGAAAGCTCATAGTCTGGATGCTTGTAAATTCGGTGAGATATGCGTGTTTCATATTGGTGCTTAATGGAGATGTGTTATAGGCTCTAAGGAACGGAGCTTTCAGGTTCAAATCTAACATCGCCAGAGAAAGGGGAAGATTATAACGTTCTATAGAATTTTGCTTATCCTCCTTCATTTGTGCCTTCTGGGTATTTGCTGTAAATCTCTTCTTAGACGGACATGTTGTTCCAGAAGTCCTTGTTGCCTAGTTCCTGTAGCGGAACAAAAAGGGATACGTTATTGTTGTACGGGGTGATCTTTTTTAAGTTTCCTGGAACTTTTAAATGTCGCCTGTGGCAGGCAGCGTTTTTCCTGTCCTTCAACTGTATTGTTTGTAGAGGCGCACATCAATAGCACAAGAAATAGAAACGTATATTCAAGAAATTAACAAGAATCCACTAATTAATTTATAAATTACTTTACTACACATATTGCAATTTACGAATTGTAGCCTGTGAGTTTTCGTGACGTATCCGCTTGAAATGAATTTCCAGGATTACTCCAGTTTCGAGATATTATTTCCGAAACTGTGGGGTGAAATACATGGACGTTCCAACTAATTGTTTGCGTGAATGCGCTTAAAAGGGCGTTTCGGTAAAAACGTGAATAGAACAGCAGTGCGTTCTTACGGCGAATTTGACGGCTTATATATCTACAGACTGGTGTAATTCTGGAAATTAGTAGATACACGTCTTGCAAGCTCACCGGCGATAATTCTTAAATCGTAATGTCTGTCGTTGAGCAATTAAGAAACTAATTAGTTAACTATTTAAATCAGTTTCATATGTGTTTCAGTTTCTCGTGCAAGTAATGTCCACCTCTCTGAATAATTCAGCCCAAGGACCAGAATTATGTTATCTGCAACAGGTGATTGTATTTAAAAATTCCGGAAAACTTAAAAAAATGATCACCCCGTAGGTACACGGCACATGTTATGTACGTATTATAAGGTAATCATAACCGAGGAAATTTAGTCAGTTAAGGAGTATTAGCGCAATATAGTATGAACGATCTGTTACTATTTAGGTGCACTAAAGAGAGGGCAGTAGTCCGGCCGCGTTATGCCAAGGGCAGGCTGGGTGAAGCAACGATCTCAAAAGCCATTGTCAAATATTAAGAATGGAGATGACTCAGCTGCATGCTTTGTGGAACAAAAGCGTAAAACTACCATTGCGACAATGAAGTGCGCGCAAGGCTCTGCACAGCCCGCAATTTCTTAAGCAGTCTTCTTGGAAGCACGAGAAAAAAAGAACAAAAAGAAAAGCGCGTTTAGAGCAAGCTTACGGAGTGCTCTATATACGCGTGCGCCTGACCCGAACATAACGCAGCTATAGCCATTGCAGTATACAATCGAAGGGCCACGACTTGCGCGGGGTCATGACTTCCTTCGCATCAGGGGAGTTGACCAATCCAGCGGAGCGTTAAGTTTGTGAGTCAGTGCAACACCACGACGAAAAACTTGAAAGAATAAATAAAAGAAGCGAATCCTAACGGTGCGTGCGCACATACGTATAGAGCAGGTACCCACAACAGAGGCCCCAATAGCTCCGCACAGCGGGAGTGCGTGTGCAGTTAATCGAAGCGATAACCTTTTTTTACTTTTTTAATCAACCTATGAGAAAGGGCATGACAGTGAGAGGCAACGCCAGAGGGCGCGGCAATAGCTTGCAGTGCTGATCATCAGGGAGACGAGGCAACCGCCGGACATTTAGACAAGCAGTAAAACCAAAATTGCGTATTCGCCCAATCGAAAATCTGTACAACAGGAAAGCAGCGAAAGAAAAATATACTAATCACTAACGGAGGCGTCGCCGAACGCCTGCAGCTTCACCTAGAGTACCCTACAGGAGGGCGGCGTGGGGGCCCTGTTGCTGGCTGCGCCCCCTTGCGAGTCCTCCACGCATCAAGGTCAAAGGAGCAGCAAGCACGAAGGAACAAGCCCGAGAGGATCTAAGAGGAGCACAGGTGCTCCTCTGTGGGCCTTGACGAAGATAGGAAGAAGATGAGTGCACGTGTGTGTTCGTACTGTAACATCGCCGTACAGCATCGAAAGAACAAGAAGACAAGCAGCGGGCACGGCGTGGCCCGGAGGAGCAGGACCAATGGGAGCCGTGCTGGGACCTGTTCTTAAGCGTGTGGCTTCTCCATGCTCGAGTCCTCCGGGGCGTTGTTGTTCGACGGGCCTCTTGGGAGGGGAGCGGAAACAGCCGAAGCAAGTCCCTTCACCCCCCCCCTTTCTCGCGTCCTCCTCGCTTGTTTCGTGGACGCGCAACGCACTTCGGGAGCCTGCGGAGGCCCGAGAGCTGGCACCGGCGCCGTCCCATGGCACATCACTCTTGGCGTACAGAAAATCTGTGCGTGCTGACATCTTGACCCCTCCTCGCCGGCTCGGCCTCCCGGCGCCCCCTCCTTCATTTTTGCTTTGCTCTTCCTAGGCTTCGAGACAAGTTCCTATTTCTTCTTTCTCGTCTCCGGGCATCGTTCCTCTATTTATTATTATTGTTATTATTTTCTTTTAACATTTCGAACCGCTCTTCGCTCTATCTTCGAGTGATCGGGTAGGTTTGCCCTTTCCACTCCCTGCCTGCCACCTCTCGTCCCTGCGGAAAAACTCGTGGCCCGTGGCAGGCGTGCGCTCCCCGTGGAGCAATAACTCGGCGTGCACGCTGCGTGCCTCGTTCGCGCAACGGCTGGGAGTGGCGTGCGCCTTACCCGTGCTGCTCGCAGTGCGAGGTGCGCGCGGAATATACCACCGCGCAGTGCACCCGCTGCTCTCGCGCTGCGGGTTCTTCTCCATCGCTGCGACCTCCTCGCGTACGCGGTCCTGCCCGCACCGCCCGCGGGATCGACAACGACGCGTCTCTCTCTCTCTCTCTCTCTCTCTCTCTCGGGCACTGCAAGATTCGACCCAGGGGTTACGTGTACGCGAATACGAAGATTAAGAAAGAAAACAAAACCGCGGGCACTTGCTGGGACCGCGCGCGCGGGCGTGCTTCGAAACAATAACAGTTTTTCGCTCTTTCCGCGCCCCTCCCATCCGCTGGTGCGCATAAGACAGCGCAGACGAAGCCTCGGAGAGAGAAGCTGAACTTGCATCAGCCCCTCTTCCGAGGATTCTATCGCCGTCGGGAAAAGAGCGGGTGCTTAAACGGCCGGCTATAAACGCGAGCAAGGACGCCAGGGAAGAGGAGGGCTAAGGTGTACGGTTGGCGGAGGATGGCAACCGACGCTCGCGTTTAGAGGCAATAAGGCAATTGGCGAACTTCTGGAGTGGCCCGGTAGAATCGTCGTCGTCGACTGGTTCTCTTGCCTGCGCCCGGGCATGGTAAGACGGGTTCCGAGGCGAACCGAGCTTGCAGGCAGCGAAGCGCACGCGCCCCAGCTCTGGCACGCGCCCGATGACCAGGTAACGACCTTGGGGGGGGGGGGGGGGGGTGCCGCCTCTGGACTCACCTCCCCCAGGCTTGCAGCGCTCTTGGGCCTTCCCTCCCTCCGGCGTCATCTGTCTTCCTGCTCTGCCGGGATGGGTGCAGCAGCGACGGAAATGCTCGCCGGGCCTCGCCTTCCTCGCTCGCCTCTTCCATGACAAACGATTGCTTGCGGTCAAGCATTAATCGGTACGGCTCTTGTCCGTCGGCTGCTCCGCGTGGTCCCCAGGGAGATCCTTCGTACGTGCTACACAGACTGCTGCTCGGCAGCATCCCTGATGGAGCAAAACACGCTCATGACGAGACAAAAGCGAGCTTTAGAAACAGCGCGAATGGTTCGCGTACGCTGAAAGCAACTTGGACTACAAAAAAAGACAGCTTCGGCGGCACTGCATTGAGCGCGGAGCACCCAAGTTCTTCCTGGGGTGTTTTCTTTTTTTCATTCTCTTTTTTTTTTCAGCGCAGGGCTGATAGTCTCAAATATCTTAATTCTGATATGTAAAACATTGGCAACGTACGTGGGACCACTCGGAGCCCTGTTCACGTCTTTGGCGTGAACCGGCGAAGCGACAGATGGAGAGAGGGGTAATTCATGGGTTTCACGTAACATGAAACCTCCTGAGCCGAGACCTATATATACACGTACTACTCTTGCCTGCCGAAACGAGAGTTAAAGCACTGGTTCTTGCCTGGCCGATTAGGACGCGCATCTGTGTCTCCACGCTTAGCAAACGTAAGTTGGGCGGCAGATAGAGAGACGCTCTCAGTGAGAGAGGGCGTGAATACTTGATTGCAGCGGGAGCAGCGCTTAGGTGAGCGTCGTCGCCCACAGAAAATCAAGGTATGCGTTTTTTGCCGGTTTTACTTATTAAAACAATGTAGTTTCGCGACTCAAGTATTTCTCGAAACTATACCTGCGGCCACTCAATAATTCTGCCGTGCTGGCCTGGTGCCTCGTATTGTTTGCTGAACGTAGGTGGCCTTGAATTTTGCGAAATTAAGGGGCTGCCAAATATGATGGATTTTCAGCACTGGGCACTGCAACCTCTGCAATCGACAGGCCTTCATTGCAGTCATTAAGGAAGAAAGAACACCAAAGGCGTACTTGGTGTAAGGTGTGCGTTGTCAAGTGCACGATGGAAGAAGCTTACTATAGTCGAAGAGAAATTGGCTGTCGTCCGAGTATTTAACCCGAGGCTACTTCTTGACTTTAGTGGAGCCGCATCTACAGGAAATGAGCTAACCAAGACGCAAACAGTTGGCAGCTTGAGAACTAATTGATCGTGAGCGCTGAGCATGTGAAGCTGGTACAGCCATTAATTTTGCGACCAGGCGTCGGCTTCACAGAACGTTTCCGTTCGTAAGAACCGTTTGTAATTGGTCAACCGCCTTCAGAAAATGTATGTTCGTTTTCACGATTGACCTGCACCAGTAGTTACGTATACCGCCTTGCGAATACGAGAGCCGAAATTACAAACATAGCCTACATAAACTGGATCGACAAAACAACGGTAAGTACTAGCAAACTAATGTCTTAGCCTGCAGTCACGTGGATGGTAACATTTGATTGGTTGTATGCTCACGTACTATATTTAACAAAAAGAAGAAAAGAAAGAAAGAGAAAGGTAGGCCGGTGGGATATGGGAAAAGGGCTTGGCCACAAGCAACCGTAACTCCCTCGCTGCTCTTCCTGAACCGTCCTCTGCCATAGACGAAGAGCAGAGAGCAATATGTGACCAAGGGATGGGCGCAGGAAGAGAAAATAATTTGAGATGTGTTGCGAAAAAAAGGAAGGAAAAAGTAGAGAAGGAAAGGCAGGGAGGTTAACCAGTTTAGCGTAACCGGCTTGCTACCCTACACATGGGAGAGGGATGGGGGCGATGAAAGATGGGGAAGGGGGAGAGAGAGAGAGAGAGAGCACATATCACAGCACACAAACATCGTCCGGTAGAGTCCATCAATCTGGCATTGTACGTGATAACACTGTCAGAGCCGCTTGTCCAATCCCGTCTCTTTCAAAAACTGAAGTAGTCCCTTCGTCGCCTTCACCTGCGATGTCTTCTGTCGGCGGCATGTGAAAATCGTGTCGAGGGACAATGGTCTAGTGTCAAGGTGCGCGAGAACGGATGCCAGGGACTGTCGCTGAACATTATATTCAGGACAGTCGCACAGAATGTGTTGCAGCGTCTCCTCGCAAAGACAGGCATTGCAGAGAGCGTTGTCGGCCATTCCAATGCGGAATGAGTAAGATTTCGTGAAAGCCACCCCTAACCATAAGCGATAAAGCAGAGTCGCCTCGCTTCGGCGGAGTCCAGTTGGCATATAGAGATGCATCAAAGAGGGCAGGTGGTATTGACGGTTGCTCTGGTTGGTCTGGCTGTTTGGTGTGCACCATGAAGAGAGCGTCATCTCCTGTGCAAGCACTCGAAGTCTGCTAGCTGCGTCGGATCGTGAAAGCGGTATGGCCTCTTCTTGTGCGTCTTCAAGAGCTGCCCGAGCGGCATTATCGGCGTCTTCGTTTCCAGTGACGCCGCAGTGACTTGGCAGCCACTGAAACGTCACGTGGTGTCCTTTCTCCTGTGATGTATGGAGTAGGCATCTAATATCGAATACGAGCTGTTCGAATGGCCCGCGACGCAGAGCTGATAGTACAGATTGTAGGGCTGCCTTTGAGTCGCTGAAGATGGACCATTGTCGAGGTGGCTCTTGACTGACGAAACGGAGTGCAGCGCGAAGAGCAGCTAGTTCAGCAGATGTCGACGTTGTCGGGTGGTCAGTCCTGAAGCTGATGGTAATAGCTTTTGCTGGGACAACCACAGCACCGGACGAACACTGGGTGTTTTTGGAACCATCAGTATAAATGTGTTCACTGTCCGCGTACCTCTCGTGCAGAAGAAGCAGAGACAGTTGTTTGAGGACAGGCGACGACAGTTCAGACTTTTTTCTGATTCCTGGTACACTGAGATGTACTGTGGGGCTGATAAGACACCAAGGGGGTATCGATGGTTTAGATGCAGCGGTGAAGCCCGAGGGAAGTTTGTCGTTGTACTTGTTGATAGTTTTAGAGAATGATGATTGGTGCCTGTCTGAAGGTAGTGCTGCAAGGTGGTGATAGGGGGCACGTGCAAAATGTCTGATGTGCGTTCTCAGGGCTTCCACCGTAATGTGTTGCGAAAGAAGCAACGCCGGTGAAGAAGGTAATATTCTGGTGTCATATATAACCCAAAGCAGCAGTGGCCACTTACGCTGGTTTCCACCAACTTCCTTGCCTCTTTTCTTTTTTGTCCTAGTTTCAAATTTCTCCACGACGCACGAATGTATGCACGAGGAAGATCAGGGCCAGGCCTTCGTGTCAGGCTCGCGGTGGGCGCATCGCGACACGCGCCGAACGGAGGAGCGGGTGCGAAGCGCCGTCGCCGCGCACTTATCAGCTGCCCAGAAAAGGGGGCCAATTAAGGGAGCCAGCCCTTCGCGTGCAGCGACGAACGACGACAGCTCCAACCGTCGACGGCAGCGAGGATACAGGACGAGAACGCGGAGGAGGAGACACTGGTCGGCCACGGACACGTGTACACCGGACCAGCGTGCAGGCGAGCGAGTTGCCGCAGCCTCCTTCGGGGCACGCGGTTGCGCCGCCGCCAAGGGCACGTCATGTAGCGCGCCGGCGTGTATGCCGTGTATACGTGCCCCGTTCACGGCGGCGGTCGTCAGAGCCCGAGCGAACGAGCGGAACAGCGTCGCGTAATGGACAACGCCGATGCTCTCCGCACCGTGGTATACGTTCGGCTGCAGGCATCTGCATGATTGAGCGCTGTTGCCAGCGGACGCACGCCTACCTAGCAGGGCGCGTAGTGTGTGTGTGTCGGTAGGGAAGCGAGGGGGGGGGGGGAAGCATTAAAGCGTGAAGCAGGTAATTCTTGCGGCAACCATGCGCTAGCGCGCCACATACATTTGTGCCTCCGCTACGGCATGACATCACAGCGACAGCGGCGATGTAGCGAGAGTATACACGCTTGAAAAAAAAGAAAGCAGAAGCAATTCAGATTGGAACGTTGATTTATGTGAATGCGAAAGCTCCGCCGTTGCGTGTGTGTTCCCTGTGTGGGCACGTGTCATTAGGCGTGTACGTGAGCGGATGGTTGGAGAACGTTTACGGGCGCGCGCGTAATGTCCTGCGGCAAAAGCGAAGTCCTCTTGGCTTTAGAAAAGTCAGCCGCCGCGACGTTACAGGTTATTTCTCCATCAGGGGACCGCGCTGACCTCGCGCCGCTGGCACGGACCCCAAGCGATGTCGAATCTGGCACGAAGAAAGAAAGAAAAAAAGAAGGAGCGAATCATCCCAAGACGATTGGGCGCCGAGCGGGGCAACGGACTGGCCGGCTTGAGACGTGGACTTGATTCGTCCTGAGTGGGAGAAAAACGAAAACACAAAGCGCGAAACAAAATAACATGCCTCCGCATGTTGTGCCGAAGCAAGTTATTTTATCTCACCTTTTTCATTCCCCCCCTCTTTTTTTTTATTGCTTCTCTTGCACAAGTGGTGCTTACTGAAACTGAACGGGAACTGACAATTGCTGTGCTTGAATTTTATATTTGAGTTCACTGCTGTTTTTACAAACTCATTATTTGCTATGATCGGGCGTTCACTAGAACTTCGGATGTACAATATAGTTACTTGAACTATTTTGTCAATAGTGCGCGAGCTCGATCCAACTTTTATTTGCGTTTTGTTATTATTGGTGGCACTACGACTGAGCAACTGTGAATAGCCGACGTCATTCATGATAATATGCCAACCTGTCCTCACTTATATATTGATAATAAAAAGAAAAACTTTGTCCCCGCATCGTGTATAGATATGTGTTGTTCTTTTTTGTTGTTTTTGTTTTATACTAAACGGAGTCTTTAAAGATCACCTGTTGCAGACAGAACGATTCTCCTCCCTGAGGCGGATTGCTCTGCGAGGCTAACGTTACTTTCACAAGAAATCGAAATACACAGTCGACAAATTAACAAAATTATGCCAATTAAGCTTTTAACTAATTACCTTACAGAGCATATATTGCAATTTACGAATTGTATTACCGGTGCGTTCGCAAGGCGAATCCATTTGGAACGAAACCATTCTAGAGATACTCAGTCCGAATGTGTCCATACTTTTGAAAACAGCGTGAGACAACAGACCGTGGAAACTGCATAAATAATAGCGTAGAAATTGATTACCTTGATAGAAATCTCTAACACTTTGGTGCCAGTTTTGTCGCTTTTAGCCTAGCGGCCTACTTATTCTCATGCTTCCAAAAACATTTTCTGTCGTTATAGTCAGCGCTGCGTCCGTCTAGTCCTTTTCTTCGTCCTGTGTTGTTTCGCGCTGTTTTCAGCGCTTCCTGGTCCCTCGTAGGTCACTTGTATACGTCACACCCTCCTTCCCACAAGTTTTGTGCGGGGAATGCCGGTATCTCGCCCATATTAGTTTCCGGCATCTATTGCGACCCTCCCGCAGCGACGACACCACTGACGTGTGATGGAATTTGTGCATACACTGTGCACGAGAATTGGTGCCGCATATTTCGGGACTGGGAGTCTTATGCCGCGGGTACAAAGGTGGACAATGCGACGCTATGCTATTTCGATGCTGTGCGTTTGTCTATCGCTCGCCCTCGCAACCGGCCTAGAGCATCGTTCGCCAGTCGCTCAAGAGTGCGCCTGACAACGGGCCTATACTGCTCCACTCGGACCGCGACACCATCAGCGCAGGCGCGTTGAAATCGCATGCAGTGTCCGAGGCCGTGCGCTCGCCTGACATGCGAACACTTTCTCTTTCTCCCTGCACGCAAGCGAGAACGATCATGTGTGTCGACACTTTGCTCGCGGTCGTCGCGTTGCTGTCGTGCGGGGGCTGACCGCGGATGCGCCTGCCGGTTAGTTGCACAGCTGCAGGCTCGGTGGCCGTCGGCAACAGCGCCCGTGCGTGCGTGTGTGCAGGACGCCCGGGGAGAGTCGCCCCAAGGCCATGGCGAACCATTGTCGGGAGGCAAGGTGACTCACGACCTGCCCCACTCCCACTTGCCCGCCTCTCTCTCTCTCTCTGCAAGCCCAACTGCGAGGCGCTGCACCGGCGGCGCCGCCGCGTCTGGGCCGACCGCTGAGACCGCCTGTTGCCATCCGCGTTTATTCCGCACGTAGTCGTGTGCTGCTTGCATCTGTGCGCGGCCTGCGAGGGGGGCTCCACCGCTGACTGCTTTCACAGCGAAGGACGCCTGTGTTTGCGGAGGCGGTGGAGCGCGGAAGCCGCGGCCGCCGACAATCGCCGCGGCGGTGGGGAGCGAAAAGGACGACAGCGAGCAGCGTTGCGCGTACAATGCATGGTTTTACATATCGCTTGATAAGAAGATTGAGGTGAAGTTCAAGCTAATGCATATGCAAAGCGAACCTGTCGCGTGCGGATTAGTGAGTGGTGCATGGTACCGCTGTTTTACGCGCGCCGCTCGGCAGAACGACCACGAAAGTAAAACCTGTCCACGTTTTCTTTTCGCGTTCCGTTTGTTTCCCAAAGCAACGCACGCGAACCCGGAATATTTGTGAAAGACAGACAAGTCAAAGAAGCCGATCAAACTACACACGAACCCTTTAAAATACTTTATTATAAACACTTCCTTTAAGGCCCTCATGCTGACCTCTGTATGTAGTATGATCGATGACAGATGACTTCACGAGTTGATCTTGTGATGGGGCCCATAGCCATAGTTCGTAGTGAGCTATATACGGAGACGGATCTTAGGCCTTCCTCGCAAGCCAAGTCTGGCTTTGTTGCTCGCATCTTTTCATAGACAGCTTTAGCATGCCGTAGCCGCTTACGGCTACCGCTACCGTCCCAGCCAGCTGCCAGTCGTCCTTCGCGCTAATTCCAGCCGCACAGACAGCTGGTAGCAGCGATGTGCATTAACCAGCAATTCGGATGCTGGCAGGTGGTGCGGGTGCTAGCGGTACGGTGATTGATAACGCTAAGTACGCGTATGCTAAAAGTGCTTATAGTACTTTGCTTTGTGGGACCAACCGCCGTTAAAGGAAGTCGTTAACTGTCCTGTAAGGGTTGTTACGTACATCCGGCTTAACCCGAACATTGAAGGCGCAATCCTATCGACTTATAGTTAACAAACACAGGCTGTAAGGCGTAAACATTGAAGGCCTTAGAAGGGAGACTCATTAAACTAGCAGTTTCAACACACCACAAAAATGAAATATGTATACCCAGTACCATCCAGTCAGGAGAAACAAAAATTCGCTGACGGAGTATTCGAACTGAATACGATGGAGATTTTTGCCTCGCTGACATTATGGAAGAACGGCGGGTACTGCTAAGAAGAAGCGCCGAGAGGCTTCTGCTTCGCTGAATAATATAGTCTTGGCGCAGACGTATAATGTACTACCAAAAGGCCTGGATCGGAACAGCGGCATGGATATATCACCGACGTCTTGAGTCGTTGTGTTCAATCGGAGCCCATTAGAACGGTTATTGCGGTGACCGACAGCGCTGCGCTTAGTCTGTGAGGGTAAAGGTATCGGCAGCGACGTATCACAACGAAGGTATTTTGTATCCTTTCTTTCTCGAATAGTCGTACAACTCGATAATGTATTTATCGTATTGTATAGTTCATGTCGGCATCACGAGATGTCGCAGTCCGCATCTACTTTTGCTATCACTGTTCGCAAGCTTGCGCCCCAGGCATGGAAGAAGAAAGTTTCTTGCTTCGTGGCCCCGGGACACTAACGATTTGTGCGTTCAAAAATGTGAAAGACTGGCCATAAATACAAGGAAATCGCCCACTAACAAACCGCTGATTTTACGAGGCGAAAATAAGCATGGCAGGCCGAAATATGGTTGCGTCAATATGCGATCATCTGGCTGACGACACTTTTACGTCGCAGTTAACAGTTGGTTGATGAGTGAGATTTACTGCGAATAACACACAAGAAATGGTAATGAAAGATTGAAATGAAGACAGATACATTTAACTGTGGAACAGGGAGCAAACAACGGTAGCCTCAGCCTGTAGCCAACGCCCAAAAAGATTAATGTGCGCGAAATAAAGACCGGTTTAGTAACACGCAGAGAAGACAAGCGCGCTTGTCTTGGTTTTATTCTTTCTCGTGTCTACATGTTTATAACGCTGTCTTCATCATCATTTCGCGCTCATTAGTTTTTTCACTAGATATGCAGTTCCAGATCGCTACGTAACAAATTACATGAAATTACTTGCTTGTATCCAATTACATTTTTGGGTAGTTTTGTAACTGATCTATTTCTTTCTTTACTCGGTAACGCTCATTGTAATTCAATCACTCTTTTTTTTCAGCAAGCAGTTGCACCCAAGGAGTTACTTTGTTGACGAGACAAGCTGTAACAAGCAGGAGGCGCAGCTTTGAGCATATGGATTTGGAAGAAACTACAGTACACTCTAAAATAATTTACACCCTTAAAGTGAATAATGGTGTAGATCAGTCTACAACTCACACCCTTACACACAAAAAGAGTGTCAGGGTGTGAGTTATAGACCGATTTGCGCCCTTCACATTTAGAAGTGCAAATTAGTTTACAGTGTAGAACGCCCGTGGTTGTGCCATGCAGCATACGTATGCTCAGACTGGCAAAACCCGGGAGCCAATATTCGTATTTCCTCATCGTAACGCGTCACAGAATGTTGGCCGATGATTTGAACCTGCGTTGACCTGGCTCGATAGCGATGACCATCTCGCACATTTATGCCGGAAACTTTGCTGCTTTCCCTTTTTTTTTTAGCTTTTCATTGGCGCTACCTCGAAGGCCTTGTCCGAACCCCAGCAACAACGAAGCGCTGCGCGTCATAGAGGACCCGCTCGCGAGCATCTCGGCATTGCGTAACCGCAATCTTGTATGCAAGGCATTCGTAGGTTACATCACCACCCTTTCCTCCATCGCGCACACCGAGCGAGTTTTCAGTTTCGCTGGTGGTCTTTTCACCGGAAAACCACGCAAGATGACCGGCGAAGCATCTTTTTTTAAAAGCAGTTGTTAATCAAGACAAACTTAATTATTGGCTGAGGGCCCCAAGTATGATATGCAGATTTGTAGAGCGCCTTCAGAAACCACCGAACGAGTTGTTTCCTTTACGATACGTCTCACGTAGTCCTTTTTTCCAGGTTGCAAAGAAAGACCGCGAAATATGAAAAAAAGCCACGTGACGGAGCGTTTGCGCCGCGATATTGTGCTGCTCTCAAGCATGCGTTCAGTGAAAAAGGTATGCTCTATCGTGACTGGCGACGAGGAAGCGGCAGGGCGTTCTTTATCTCATCGGCAGCCCTCGGCCAGCAGCGTGCATTTTCGCCGTCATCTGACGGGAGCCGACCTTGTTCACCGAACGCACGCTTGAGAGCAGCAGCACGATGTCATTGCGCAAACGCTCCATCGCGCGGCTTCTTTTTTTTTTTTTTTTTTTTTGCACATTTCGCGGGCTTTCTTTGCAACCCGGAAAAAAGGACTACGTGAGATGTATCGTAAAGGAAACAACTCGATCGGTGGTTTCTGAAGGTGCTCTACAAATCTGCGTATGATAGATACTTGGGGTCCTCAGCCAATAATTAAAGAGTAGGGTAATTAAATTTAATTAATTAGTGAATTATGGGGAAAACAAAAATTGTGTGAGTTACTATAGGCTATGGCGAATACTACGTGTTCGGTTCAATTCGCTTGCGCGCGCGGCTTTCATTTTTAAATTCTTGGCTGAAGTTATGTGGCACACCCTGTAGATACTTACTGCATTTGTTCAAAGTTAATATAGGCTCGGAGTAAGGTGACGCATCACATTTTAGTAATTGCTCAGTTATATTCATGGGGTTGGTCATCGGTGTAGCTTGTATTTTTGAACAAAGTAACTGCAATTGTAATCGATTACATTTCTTTTTCTTTTTCTTTGCATAACGTTTACAAATCGGATATGAACCAACTAGCCCAGCAAATTTCTAAGTGGAGCCAACCCGTCTACGAGGTGGCTTGCCTTCGCCAGGGCAATGCATTGACTCAGAATCTACGAGAATATCTTGCTAGTCACGGGGCTTAATGTCCAAGGTAACGCTAAGGCTGTGGCGGTGTGGTTAAGCGTCCCGAATTGGCTGTGACGGCTAGTTCTAAGTGCACGAGCCTATTTTTTTTACATTCCACTTGTATTGGCTGAGTGCTGCTGCAACGTTCGGGAAGCGAACGCGAGACCTTCTGCTGAGCAACGTAATGCTATATACAGCGCTTAGCCAGCCAGCCAAGAAGCGTTGTGCGCAGCCAAGTTTCAGTGCGCCTCACGAAATTCGGCTTCCGTGATGCCGTCTGACGTTTACCAAGTCAGTGAACGTAACTGAATAAGTGAAAGCACTAAAGTACATTCGAGCTGAATGGTTTACGGCTCGGGGGGATCTTACAGAAAGCTCGCATATATCCGCAGCCTCGGAAAGCAGTCTGGTGGCATCCGGATGTCTAGCCTGTGCTAGCATATGGGAACAGCATGATTTAGCGCGGTTTTACTAACAACAGTCACAAACTGCTCGCAAATGTAACATTCCTGTTTCTTTTTTTCAGATTCCGCGTTACCCAAGGTTTTGACACTGACTGCAGGTTTCAGCGGCGTACCCTATGGTTATGGAGGACATATCCTGTTCACCTATGTATGCAACCGAAACGAAAGTGCAGTATGGGTCATTCGTACAAAAGAAAAAAAAGAAAGCCCTGTTGCTTTAAGTGGCGAGTGACTTTTCGATTGAGTCATTCACCGCGACATTGCGGGCATGTGCGGTCAACTACAGAAACATCGCGGGCCGTGACCGCTGGGTGAACGGCTTAAGCGATACAAGGGCGCAGCTGCTTTCTCCATGGCCGCTTATCTCGCCATTTTCGCGGAGCGCCGTCTCTTGTAGAAGCGTTACTCTGGAAACTCCCAGCGACAGTTTGCAGATCGAGAGCAAGATACTGATGAGGACGTGGCGTCAATGGCGCGTGCCTACCGTCACGTCGCCGCTTTCGGGATTCTTTCTTTCTTTCTTTCTTTCTTTCTTTCTTTCTTTCTTTCTTTTCCGTGTGACGTCAGCCCTCTTAAGAAACCGTCCAATTATCTTTGACGCGTCCTTCATTAGTGATTCGTTCTCTGTCTACCCAGGGTGGTATTCTGGACATTGTCAACTTCCACCATGTCGTCGGATAGCACCGTGTGAGTGTTTCGCGCCAATCACAGACCGCTTAGCCGGCCCATATGGTAGCCAATCAGAGTTAACAAGATTTGCCGGAATTGGACATCTGTTCACAATAGCATCCCCGTAACCTTAATTAGGTAGTTGCAGGGGGCGATATTCCTTCCGAATCGATCAACTTTCTGGCAGTGGATGCATACTTCAAATATTCATTTTCTTTAAACAACCGTTCCAATAACCGTCTTCACGGCTGCAGCCGTGCGAACCCTTAGCTGGCTTCCAACATGGAGACGGTAAAATGCGACGTGAGAAGCAACGATTGCAAATTACTGCAGAAAAGAAAAGAACGGAACGCGCATCTAAGTTGTTTTTATACGCAACTGATATGCAAGATATAACGCTTATATCTTAATCGTTTATTATTATGTTTCGAGGAGAATTCGGGGCTCCGACACACGTTGCGTTGCATTTGCAGTTGATGTGTCGACCACGCCCTCGCACGTCGACGTACACCGCCGCACCTTAATCTCTGCAGAACAATCCTTATAACTGCTTCATTGTGAAATTTCGTAGACGTGTGCAAATCCGAGCAACTTGCACATCAAAGGATTTCCTACGGAAATCATTTGTTCCCCCCTGTAGAATGCCTGCGCGGGCCTTGAATTAAAAAATCATTGAATTAAAAAAAAAGTCCTAGGGGCCTGCCTGGTTTACCACTGCCCAAAATTGTACAGTCACGCTTTTCACTATATCGAGTTTCACTCTGTCCAAACTTAGTACTGCGGAGACGTGCACATTTAGATTGAAACATTAGAAGAAAGATTTTCCGCTTACTCTGTTTTCTTATTGCCAATATTTCGCAGTGGGGTTGCACTTTATGGTCCAGATCGTTCAGTGTAGCACATGACTCAGTTATTTGTCAGGTTATTAAGGAAAGGTTTCGAGCTCGGATGCACCTTCGAGGGACCACTAGAAACCAATCTGGAAGGTCATGCTTTTATGTATTGCAGACAACGTAAGTGACATAGCCGCCATGTTTTAAACATCGCATACTGATAGGATTGCCGATGAAGGCAAATTCAGCCAGGCAAGTAACAGATTCAAGTGTTATACTGAGCGTTCTGGACCATGGAGTGCGATATTGCTGCGAAGTTTGAGGAATACGGCCAGATCAGCGGCAGGCAAAAACACGTTTGCATAAGATATTGAGCGAGATATTCACGTTCTGTATATAAACCATTTTGCTGTTTACAAGCAGAGACGGCAAACCTTCCGGTTCTGCACACAAAACTTGCCCACTGGCACCGTACAGCACCAAGACAGAAGCGAGGAGATCAACAATACTCTGCAGCTAATCACAATTTTACAAATCAATTTTATCGTAGTAATTACAGGAATCAAAATTATACATATTTGGGCATGAGGCATGTGGCACACTACATTTATTTCAAAACGTAAAAAGAAATGTCGAGTACGTACAACGAACTTGAAATCCCGCTTTGTTATTATTATTTGCTTTTCTGGCATATAGCTGGCTACACACTACTTGTGCCCAGAAGCTCATTGTTGCCAGGCGCATCGCCATATAGCGTCCGTGTGCTGGCCGCGAATGTTCCTGCATGCTGCGCTACCGGCGGCGGCATCGCGTTCTCACCGATGGCGTGGTTGTACACGGGACCTTCGGGGCTGCAACCGACGTTGCGTTGTTGGCCGTTTTCTGGCTGGCGTTGGGTAGCGACCACGCCGCTTTGCTGCGGAAGCGTGTGAAATATTCCTGCACAGAACAGCAATGCCTATAGTTGTTGGTCGCTCGCACGCGCGGTTCATATATTCGAGTTGCTTTACGAAACAGCACCTGCTCCACGCTCCCCGACGAGCCAAATAATCTAGCACATGGATCACTTGCTGGACCGAAACTCGAGAACGAATCCACCATTTGGAATCCGCATCAATGAACATAATCAGCGTCCTAGAATCTGTTCGGAATTGCACCGCAAGATTCATTCGTTTTATTTCTCGAATTCGTGTGACGTTGGAGTTCCCTCAGCTCTCGTCATCCGCCCCCGTCAGGTCGCCGCTCTCTCTCTCTCACTCGCTCTTTCTTTCTCTCGCTCTACAGCACTAAATCATCCACCGCGTATCATGTCGCCATCACGGATGTAATGGAACGCACCGGTCATCGACCCCAAGTTAGCCACCCATCTAAACGTACCTGGACCAGTATACATTCCCAGCATCGTTCTTTCCCCGTGCGGCCCGGAAAGACCTTCCCCACGAAATTGCCGCTATCACATGCCCAACCATATTTTGAGAAATGTTTGCCTATATTCTGTGTTCACCTGTGTGTATATATGATTGCAATCATCTATATTTACATGTATAAAAACGACGCCTTATGCAGTATCCCGTAATTGGCTGTTTAAGGAACTAAAGTGCAGTGAAGTGAAGCGTTGCATGAAAAGCTTTGTCTGCTTCAGAGGTCGTGCGTATACGCCTTGCACGCGCCATGTTGGAATGAACTGCCCCTCATGGGGTTGGGGCACACATCCTTGGTCGCAGATTTATTCTTGGAACTCATGTTTACAGCAAATTTATTGATATCTAGACGACGGACGGGGGCCGCTAGATAGCTAGCAACTTAATAGAATAAAGATTATTGTTTCTTGTAGTGACGATATGAATTTTTCGAAGAACAAAGGGAAATAAATATCCAGATATACCAGTAAGAACTGCACAGGTGACCGCAACCTGGAAAACCTTGCACGACAAGCACTTTCTAGGTAAAGCAACCGATTTCTTTCTTCCACAATCGGTCGCTGAGTTATATAGAGTACTAGAATTTTTCCGAGTGGCGCGTCCGCGTCTTGACACGTTTTGCGGTGGCGATGTCTATTGAAGGTGCATCGCGGCTATAGCTCATTGTAGCCGAGCGTCACAGCTTTCGGACCACAGATAGCGCTTGTGTTTTAGAGACGACACTCTTCTGCGTGCAGTCAATGCACTTGGAGTTATATTACCATTTTAACAAATTCCGTATTTTAGACAACCTGAATTTATTCTCCAAGGTCACTTGTCCTTTCTGACCCAGTATTTCCTCTGTATTTGTGGGAAGCGTTAGAGTACCTGCAACACTTGTGAAGCATTTCCTTTTGCGTATGCGCCTTTTAACATAACTTTGTTAATAAGACGGAGCCGAACGCGCGAAATTGCTTTCTGAACGAAATATTATTTCATGCTGACAAACTTTATGTACACGGAGGAAAGGAGACGGTGATTATTATCGATGACTATTATAGGGGACATATGCCAAGATATGATTCAAAATTTCGCATGTGAATTTTTCGGTTGTGTATCATAGTGTCGGCAAAATCATTACGACGGTCTTCTTTTCACTCGCTGTCCCCCTCCCCCCTTTTTTTCTCTTTTCTTTTTAATAGGAATCCAGTGCAGGTGCAAGTGAGTTTTCCCTGCTCACCGAACCCGCCGCGGTCGCTTTCATCTGAGGTGACGCTGGGCTCGATTCCCGGCAGCGACGGCCGCATTTCCATGACGCCGAAATGAATAAATGAATTTTAAAAATTGCTGGTCTACTTAGAGTTACGTGCACTTTAAAGAATACAGGTGGTCAAAACTCGCGGCCGTTTATAGCGTTCCTGATAGCCCGCATGTTGTTTCGAGACATTAAATTCCTTGATTTGATTTGCTTATCTTTGAAAGTCGGCGGCTTGTTCGTGTTTGGAAAAGCAACACTGGCTCCGTGCACGTGCGATGAAACCGCGGAGTATTAGTATAAATGTACAATTGAATACAGAAAATTACCCAGGTGTCCTTAGCTATCGCCTAAGAGACGCGAAAGCGAAAGCCTTGTAAAGTCTACCGTAATTCACATTAATCCATCATCATTAATCATCTCACACACACGGCTGGACATGCTTTGGTTCACTTCTGGCCTTTTCTCGGTGACGTGATATTTTCTGTACCTCACAACGCGACCTTGAAACGTAGACATTTAAAGCTTTCGCCCTAAAAAGAAGATATAATTTAGTTTTCAGTATATTGTAAGGGGGCCAATTGTAAGGTAGCAAATTTCTTGACCAATCCCCCATAATGGGTAGGAACCACATACGTGATAGGAAGCAACAACAACAAATATGAGAGAGCCATTCGTCTCTGCGGTCCATAACGCACTCGCAGTGGGCTCCCCCCATGTTTAGGGCAGGAAATTCAGCAACCACTATAGAAGCTCTTCGCAAAAGACGAGCAGCAGGGCGCAAAACGTTGACGCGCCCGAAAAGCGCGTGCAACCACCCCCTTCCCGCTTGCGCACAACGACTTAACTTTACAGCCCTCCTCGAGGTGCTTTCTTGGTTCGGTGTTTGTTCTCGACAAACATATATCGCAAAGGGGACAACAATGTCCGTATTCGTGCTGCCCGCGTCCACCGCGTCGCTCGCTCAGCGGGGTCGAACGTGAGTTTGTGCAGCGCTCTCCCTGGGCCCGCGCTGCTGGTGTCTTGGCGTGTCGGCTTGCGCACAGGTTCAGGACGTCTGAGCTCCGAAGGGCGCGTCGTGTACGAGTGGGTAGAGATGGCAGCTGCTTCATAGCACGGCAGACTGCACAGCAACGGCAAGGCTGGAGCCGTATGGAGCGGCGTAAACTGGACGTGTTGAAGAGAGAGAAAGATTAACGTTCTTTATTGAATGCTGGAGATGTTTGCCTGCATGTTACTCCAGATGACGGGGCTGAGATATGAAATTACGCATTCATGCATAGTACACACGTACGCAACACATGCAAGTACGCATAGCAACATCTAATTAATTGTGTGTTCCAGGCGAGTGTTTCAAATGAAAACTACAAGAGCGCCTTCGTTGCGCGCAAAGCACTGTATACGAGCGCTACTCCGAGGTCCAAGTACACTGTCTAACTCTGTGGACCCGCGATGCAAATTCAAAGCAAACCTTAGAATAGCCCGTGAGGGCACATAGTTACAAAGCAGTGGGGCGAATAACCGCGCGTGCACGTGCGAACGCGTACGCACGCACGGACAGACACAAACAGGAAGAGAAAGAGAGAGTAACATCGAGAGAGAGGCAGACCCGATGATACCAAATTGAACGGCAAAGAGGAAGCAGCTCCGCGTGCAGCTTCCAAGAAGAGGCACCCCCACTGGGTTGCATTGTGCACCCCCCCCCCCCCCTGGAGCCCCTTACAGATTCCAGTACCCCCTTCTTTTTGCTGGCGCATATATCAGGGGAGGACGGACAGCCGGTTCCTTTGTTCCGTCAACGATGGTGTGACTTTTGTGCCGTGCCCACGCAAGCACACTCGTTCGGTTGGGGCTTGCCCCGCTCTTCGGTGCGGCATCCGCAATAATGTTGGCGCTTGCCTCCGAGATCGGGTGGCGTGCGGAGGCTCGGTTTGCTCGGCGCGCCCAGCTACAGCACGCACGCGACGTATAGCGGCCTACCAGAGTGCATAATAGCTGTGACACCCTTTTGATCCTTTTGTGCTAGGACTTACCTTTTTTCTTCTTTTCACGAGCTCACATCTGTTTTTATTTGCGGCTTGTATTCTGCTTTCTGTACGCAACATAGGCAGGCCGCCTGGAGTCTGTATACGCAAGTCGCAGCGGTAGTCTTGTTGGGTGAAGTCGAATAATAGTAGGCTGTCACGTACTCATTTCAGCGCAGTATGTCATCGAGTTCAGGGGGTGGCGCATTTTGCTAAGGTAAAGATTAGACAAAATACTTGGCTCGGGCAGGCTGGGTGACTACTTGTCGCCGCTTACTTTCAAAGAGAATGCCATTAGAAATCACCATCGTCATCATTTGCTTGCGTTTCGGTTGTAGAAAGAACAGCAGTCGACCCCCCTCCCCCCTCTTTACGCAAATCGCCGAACCCCGTTCGTACATCAAGAGTGACTTAACTAAAACGAACTAATAACAGAACTAAAACAATTATGTAGGTGTGCATTCAAGACGTTTTGTGAGAAGTTATTCGGCCTTGCGACTACAGTTATGAAATCACTTTTCACTGATTGGCTGAAAGCGGTTATCTCTGCCACTTACTACAGTTTATGAAATAGTACTCCTCTGAAAGGTGCCTTTCCTTGATTCGCTAGCCGTCATTAAGAGAATGTGAAGCGATGCTCTCATAACGCTAAAGACAAGATAACGGATGAGAGGGCAAACATTGGACGACAGAACTCGTAAGCTCGGACTTTGAGAAGGTCGTCCACTGAATGTGTAGATTACGCAGCTGCGCAATAGCCCACAGTTCGGGCGCTACGCCAAGAGTACCCTCTTCTTGCATCATCCGAGTACGAAAGATTGCTCCTAAAGAATGGAGCACACTGCGCGTATTTCTGTCCCCGCGACATCTTTCGTTCTGATGTAACGTGTTAAAGCATTTCGTGAGCTTTGGTACAGTGCTTACTGCTCCGCTTTCGGTACTGACTACTTGTTGTCTACAGGCTGGATGGAACTATTACTTATCATTTATTAATAGTGTAAACTATTACATCCTTGCGCTATAATGGCACACGATTGCAGCGCCTTTTAACACGATCGCGTTAAGCTCCCCGTGTCGCAGAAAATACGTTGTCGGCGGAGTTGTCCGTGAGCGAAAATTTCCGCATATATTTAGGTATGCGTAAATGCCACGCCTTGCTATATGACATACGGTATATGCGGGTTACATTGCCACACCATTCTATCACTACAGTTTCTCACACCTTGTCTTACTTTCTTGACAAAGTAATTCTTCGGATTCTTTTAGAATGACAGCTCAGAAACAATTGTCATGAACCAAAACACCGACAGCGCATGACTTTTATGTTAAATATTCTCAGATGTAAATATTAGTAGTGCGAAACAATAACAGAAACCTGAAAATAATGTTTATTTTTTTTTTGGGGGGGGGGGCTGCTGCGCACTATTTCCGGGATGGGCCTACGCAAGGGGCCACGTTTCTACCAGAAAGCTCGCCTTCGTGCGTAGCTTTCGCTATTAACATTGCAGTAAACATTACGGTTACATAAGCTGCAGTTGCCGGGGAGCGTGAGAAGCACTCAGGAATCTTTAAATGCTACCACGTTTCACATTTAAAAGCAAAGCTTAAGCTCCAAATTTTTTCTTCGGTTGCTCCCAGGTCTGCCAGGTAAGAACGAGACACCAAAGGGAAACACTATAGATCAATTTAGACTGATAAAGTATTCTTTCGAAACTACATTCGCGTTAATTTCAGGAGAATATGTTGATTACTAGAAGAGGAAATTAAGGTTCAACTTGGTTTTAGAATTTTTGCACCGAAACACCGGTATCGGTACGTGAGTGAGGCGTCGCGGATTTCAAAGCATCCTTCTGCGTTTGAACGCTGTGGTGATGCAAATTTACTTAAAACTTGCCCAGTTCAGTTTTTCGTCCCCTCGAACACCTTGTAGTCCATCTTTACCGCATAAAAACAACAACAAAACATTTAGGCACGAGCGGACCTTGCGTGATAGATGACGTCATGGTGTGCTTGTGCGGGAACTTCAAGGCGGCGACGCCTTTGCATGTTGTGTCGAGAGCAATCGCGCATAACGTGTTCGAGTGTCTCCTCGAGACCGCAGTCACAACGGGCAACGTTGTCAGCCATTACAATGCGGAAGGCAAAGTATTTTGTAAAGACTACTCCTAGCCGTACCCGACAAAGTAGGTTAGCAGGGGAGCTCGCGACTATGCTAGCTCGTATTGACCACAGACCATTGTCAGAACCAGTCATCTTTAGAATGCCGACGTCAGAAACCGTCGCAGCAGAGGGCTACGAATGCACTGTTGCAGTTCTTACGGACAACAAACCTGCACGAGCTATTATCCTGTGCTGTGAACAGCAGTGATCGTATGCGTGTGCTCGGTTTGTCTCCTTTTATATCTCTATTTTCTTTTTTCTTCGAAACAACTTGGCGGCGCAAAAGAAAAAGAAACAGGTATAAACACAGAGGGAGGAGATGTAGACAGGACGGACCCTGGTCCGCTAAAGACAACGTCAGTTCCGACCCGTTCGCAATCAACGCGGCTATAACGCTGCTAAGCGGTCGCGAAGAAATGGCGCTTCGTTAACGGCGATGCAACTAGTATAGTTTATTGCGCACAATCCCGGTACCCGTACAGCCGACCAATACAGGTCACAGACACACGCCCGTAAGCAAGCAAGAGCCATCCGAGATGAACAGCGCCTCCGGAACTGCGAGGAGCGATCGCGTAAGTTAAGGTTGCAAACGAAGCGGAGAAGACTGCCTCTGGTTGCTTTGCTTCACGGTCAAGGCTGTTGCGGAGTAATAGGCGCCTGTACCGCCTTCCACCCTTTCTCGGGGCAGTGAGAACGGGGTCGAGCAATTTGGCCATGAAGGCCGTTCGATGACCTTCACCCTCTCCCTTCTAAGCACTTACTGCTCCTTCCGCCAGTTGCGCGCAGCAGCAGTAGTATACCTAAGGGTGTAAATGGCGCCCTCTGGCGCCGCGCATACAAGAAGAAAAAGTTGTCCCTTATTCTCTAAACGACCACGCGACATCCGTATGGCGTGTCCGTTCTTCAGCGTGCACTAATGGACACTTCGACGTGGGAAGAGTCGTAGTGGCACCCCTTTATCCTGTTCCATGCGGAGACGAGTGACAGAGACGCAGAAGGCTTAATGAACGGTCGGTCGTCGACGGCTAGCGCGTGAGAGCGCGGGCCGATGCGTTACTCCGCACTGATTGGTCACGCAATGCTCCGGACTTCTGCTGAACACTGCACAGAACTGTGTTCCACGGCAGTGGCATCGTATTCAACAGCAACGACCAGTCCCCACAACAACCAGTCCCGAAGTGCGGTGCCTTGCTGTGCAACTTTCCTGAATTGCCCATTAACCGAGCGCCACTAGCCCGAAGCCCTGAAAGAAAGGGGCTTGACCAGCCGGCGCTGGTTCCTCGGCACATTCATATTTACACAGACTGCCTGCTCTATGTTGATGCGGCCCTTGCCGCTGACACTGTATAGGTATAGTTTTAGACTCCGAATGTGTAGTATTGGGGCTGCCACCTGTTTCTTGCAATTTGTGCGAGCCGTGTCCTTTGTCTAAAGCATCGCCTAACCATTCAGTGCCGGAGTATGCGTACACGTCCAAGGAAGTAGATGACTGCGATTTGCGGACTGGGGACTGAAGGCAATCGCCGGTTTAGTCATCCGTGTCTCTTTCTTTCTTATTGCTGGTGAGCAGGAAGCCCACGGACAGACACGGAATCTGAGGCAAACGGCGTGTCTAAAATAAGAGCGGGCTATGTGTTCCCTCTGCAAAAAATTCGTGGGCACTGGAAGCAAGGCGCATGGAGCTTTCGCACTGGACCTGCGAAGGTTTACTTGCATGCGCTACTCGGGGATTGAGCAATCAGTTTTGCTTACATCTTTAGAAGTAAGGAAACATCTGACCGCTGTATGCTGTTACTTCTGCTTTTGTTGTTGTTGTTGTTAAATTCCTGTATTTATCTATGTATCTGTTTTCTAGTGTTTGGAGGTAGACGGGAGAGAGAGAGAGAGAAGTTTAATGATACGAAATGCTGAGAGGTCGGCCTGAGGTATAGTCATGTTCTAATGTTTCGGAGTAGCCTTGTAGACATGTGTTCGTTTGTACCCACCAAACGTCCCTGTCACGGAAATAAAAATTATTGATTGATTGATTGATTGATTGATTGATTGATTGATTGATTGATTGATTGATTGATTGATTGATTGATTGATTGATTGATTGATTGATTGATTGATTGATTGATTGATTGAATAATTGACCGATCTATTGATGTCAGTTTTGCTTTAGAGAATATACTTCGTGTGCTCGCAGCTCGTCAGTATATAACGTGATTAAGCTGCCAGTCACCGAATTAGAGCGAGAGAGATACAACAAGGCATTGATACCAGTATGACAAAAGTAGGAGGCCTACATGAGCACATGAAGGAGGTCCTGAGATATCGCGCGGTAAAGTGTAAGGCGGTTAGTTTGCATGATTTCACTGGCGTGCCTTCAACCGGATAACCCGCTAAAGAAGATGTATGGCTATTAGACCAGAGCTTTGATCAAGTAATTGGAAAGTTAGTCAGTCGTCCTGCCCAAGTCGCACTGAGGAAAGCGCCGTCATGCTTAGCAATCAGTCGTGGCCGCGAAGATTTTGCTCATTGACGGCTTCGTCTTTTCCAATGTAAGCACAACTTTGTGTTCTGGGACTTTGTGTTCTGGAAATGAAGGATAGCTCTATTTATTCCTCGCAGCACGAATAGGATACGTGCAGGGGACGTTGCCCGCTACGCGCTCATGGATGAGCAGCTTCCCGTGGCAATCGCCGCAGATATCTGCAATTGCCGTGGTTAACTATCCGTGTCTTCGCTTGTTTGCAAAGGAGAACGGACTGCATTGTCAGCACGCACGCAGACCTACGTGTGCCTGCTATTACCTCGTTTCCTTAACATCCCTCCGTAGCACTATCTTCTTCTCTTTCTTTTTTTTTTCTTGCCTGCATGACGCCGTGTAGTCGCCATCGAGTCATGGCCGCTCGGCGTCTCCTCCTTTGTTTGGTTTCGTGTGTAGTTATGTGACGGAGGGGCCGGTGACCTATACTCAGTCGCAACGCCAGATCATTCTTCGGAGTTACAAAGGGAGCAATGCTTCAGCACATTCTCATTATCTGCTGCCTTTTATGCCCAGGAACAAGAACTATCCGAGAGAAGGTACTTGAAAGGCAACAGCAGCCCATGCGATAACGCGGGATGAGCAACTGTGCTGCTTCCGCTTGTGGACATTAAGTTCTTAAAGTCGCTCCTTCAGTGTCTGCATGAAGAGGACGTCTGCGCGTATAATTCCTCTAGAAAAGAGCTTCGAAACACATACCTGCAAATATATTTCTATTGCTAGCGTGTGTACTCGAGCAGTTTAGCATCGTTTGCGCCCTCAATTCTATGGAGCACGAACTTTTCTTAATTGTGCTTTCACGTTCGGATAAAAAAAAAATATGGCCGTTTTAGTAAAATAAGCGCCTTCAACAAACTGAAGCGTCCGACTCGCTCTTCGGGGCAAGACCTATGGCAAGGATAACGAACACGGTATGTTCACTGTTCTCTGCCTCCTGTGTATACAGCGTAAGCACCATAATCGTGAACGACCCGGCGCCTCCCTTCTGAGCTCTCGAGTCGTCCCTGCTTCTCCACCTTCTCTGGCTTCAAAACTTCGTTGTGACTTTCCTCCCGAAAGGAGGATTTGCAGGACGGCGTTTATCTGATCGTCCCACTGCCGTTATTCCCCCTGTTTTCGCGGACTGACTGATTGCGTTCCGTCAGGTGATGGCAGCTTCTCGCGCAATCGCGGCAGGCAAGCTGCTGTACGGTCTGGTATAGGGACAAGCGACGAGCTCGCAGACCATTGTCGGCACTGGAGCGTGCCCCAGACGCGGTCTGCGGAGCCTGAGCCCGCGATAGACGTTGGCGGCGAGTGACACGCATCGAAATGAGTTCCCGCGTCACTAACGGTGCCGGTTTGACGTCTGGATTCTCCTCACGCGCTTGACGGAAGGCCCGTACGTTAGCGCTGAACGCGGTGTGCGCGAAACGCTCGACTGCTGCGCTCAATACAGGTGCAAGTGACATTTCAAGGTTGTCCTTGCAGACGCTTATGGCATACACGCGGCTATAGGCCGCCAGCAGAGTAACGTTCCGAAAGCGAATTACACGCAACGTGTCAGCGTTAAAACAAATAATCGAAGTGTGGCCCGAAATGCGAAGCATCGATTGCAATAGCAAATTAGTAGACAGCTATACGAAATAAGGATGGTGTTTTTATCGGCCAACTTGTTAAGATTCGCTTGCCAACTAAATTTGCAAGCATGCACGCGCACGCATGCAAACATGAACACATCTCGCTCGATGTCCGCGGAAATTGCTACCAAAACGCCGGAGTGAAAAAGCGCGGCAGCAGCAGCGAGCGAATTTACCTTCGTGCTGCCTCTCGCTTCAACGTGAACTTGGCTGCCAGAGTATAGCGCCTCCGAAGCTACGAGCCCGCTTACTCATCGCAGATCGCTTATATAGTTCTTTTGATCATGCAGAAGGACCGTTGTTGGATTTGTCGACTTGCATTCCGACCGGTAGGAACTGCAGGCCCCCCCAAAAAAATGCAGATACGTGAGACGTCTTTCGACGAAAAAGGAGGAACCCAACGACATGTCACCTGCAGAAGCAGGCTGAGCGCAAGACTACTCGTTATCAGTGTATGGACAGTATGACTCCCACCGGGGTAGCCCGTGTGCCCAATTAGGGAGCCGTTCCGTTCAGCCTCCCGGCGTTCAGACAGCAGGCAACGCATCCTGGGACCTATACTCATCGCAGATCGCTTTCAAGAAAGGGTGCGCATGGTCGCCGCGCAAGGCCGCGCCCTAATCAGCAGCCGTTGGAGTAAAAATTGGAGGACGCTTAAACTTCGCCTTCAAGAGTGGAACGCGATAGCGTTATCGCACCCCGTTCGCACCGCCCACTCATTCGCTCGGCATGCTCTTGAGTCACACAAAGACATAGTTTTCATATGCAACGCTTCTAAGTCCACAGCACAACTTTGGGGCATCCTCGCACCGGTCCCCGCACGGCCCCGATGCGCTCAAACGAGACGAAGGGGAGAAGCGGGAGAGTGGCGCGCCACCTGTCGGGGCAGCGCCGTACGTTGCGAGGAGGGGGTCTGCTGTGTTTGCCGCAAGATGGCTCTGCGTGTGCGCCAAGCGCAGGAGAAATGTAGCGGAAACGTACTTCGCTACTCGTTTAACTGCGACTTCTGTAATTTACATGCTCATAATTACCGATGTACACCGCAGTATAACTTTGTACGGCACGTTTCTAAGGCAACACCGCATTCACTAGAGGCGCTTATGTCCCGCTTTGAACCATCGAACTCATGGCTGAGTGGTAGCGTCTCCGTCTCACACTCCGGAGACCCTGGTTCGATTCCCACCCAGCCCATCTTGCAAGTTGTTTCTATTTATGAATTGCCTTCCGCGATTTTTCGCTCACGACCAATGCCGCCGACACCGGCTTTTCTGCGACACGAGCTCCTTAACACCGTCGCGTTAAAACTCCCTTACCCCCGACGCCTTGCGCGCTGCGGAAGACGGCGCGCTTCTTTCCCGCTTTCCTACCTTGTGCGTGCGAGATTAAGTCGCCATCGTCGGCTCACCCTCGCAAGCTTTCACTCGCACACACAGCATGCGGCCGTATGCTGTGTGTGGCGTCATGGCGACGACGACGGCAGAAATGCGCGTAGAGTGTTCATATATAAAACTGCTATCGCAATAAAAGAAAAATGAACTTATTAGGTTTGACCTCACAAAACCACAGATATGATTATGATGCACGCCGTAGTGGGGGACTCCATATTTATTTTGACCGCCTGGGGTTCTTTAACGTGCACGCATGGTACACGAGTGCTCTTTTGCATTCCCCCTCCATAGGAATGCGGCCGCTGCGTCTTGGATTGAACCTGCGGCCTCGAGCTCAGTGGCCGAACGCCAGAGCCACTGGACTGCCGCAGCCGGTGTGTCACGTTAACCTCGAATTTTTTATAATTGATAAGGCTACATGTGTAAAACTGCGACAAAAAATGTTTAATAAAGGCGTGCGCTTATATATAATCGGAAATCGCTCATGGAGGGCGCGAGTGCGTTTGTCGCCAGGGACGCACATCATTCACCAAAAGATTTTAAGGCATTCCGCGAATGACAAAGCCAGTAGCTTGGCGCTCCAGACCTTTGCGGAGTGAGCCCCCAGCACCGTCCTTACAAACCTCTATGTCTATATATGTTAAGTTCCGCGGGGTCCTGTCTAGTGGTTTAGCGACTATGGCGTTGTGCTGCTGAGCGCATGCGAGGTCGCTGGTTCGTTCCCCGGCAGGAGAGGGCCCACTGTGAGTGATGAGGAATAGTATGCAAGAAAGAACGTCTATACATGAACTTTGAGGTACATTAAGGCACCCCAGGTGGTTAAAAATTGGCAGTGGCTTAGCTCGGCTATGCCAGGATATACGTAGCGAAAGCTAAGGCATAGAATGGTTTTAGCCTTGGTTAATCTTGATCGCAAGTCCACGTTAGTCTGGTTGTCTAGCTATGTTGCGGCGTTTAGCCCGTCGTTCGGCGCGCTGTTCGTCTGTTTCCTGGGCGATTCGTTTCCTCTTCATCTCGTTCCGATGTCGATTCCAGGCCTCCTCCTGCTTATCAGAATTGTCGCCGTCCATACTTCCGCCTCAACTGTGGTTGCGGCGCACGCGAGCTCGCCTTTTCAATCCTCCGACATGTTATCAGGCATGCGACGCAGCTGGCGAAGCGAGCGGAGGCGAACGCAACGACGAGGAACGATGTGTGACGAGGAAAGCGGTGTGACGTCATGTGCCTCCTCGGAGCAAGGCCACGGCGAAATCGCAAGTTCGCGGCCAGTACAGCTTTCGCTTTAAAGCAGTTCGCAGGCCCTATACTATGACGTCTCTCACGGCATAGCTGTTGCTTTGTGGCGTCAAACCTCATTAATCAGACTTCTGTAGAGGTTCCGCAGGGAACCTTATGCCATTGCCTTCGAAGGATTTGGCCGGGTCTCTACGCTCGTATTTTGGATGCGTAAGCTTACTGAATTTCTTTGGTCCATATTCGCGCAGTGTCAGTAGTACACACAATGCTCTTGTGCGTACTTCCGTGGATTATATTAAATTAAATTATGGGGCTTTACGTGCCAAAACCACTTTCTGATTATGAGGCACGCCGTAGTGGAGGACTCCGGAAATTTCGACCCCCTGGGGTTCTTTAACGTGCACCTAAATCTAAGTACACGGGTGTTTTCGCATTTCGCCCCTATCGAAATGCGGCCGCCGTGGCCGGGATTCGATCCCGCGACCTCGTGCTCAGCAGCCTAACACCATAGCCACTGAGCAACCACGGCGGGTGTGGATTATATTCGCACATGGGTTGTTAACTGTTACGTTTCGCCTACAACGCGCGGTAATGCCGGCGCGGATGCAACGGACGCCGGGGCTTCGTTCAAAGCGGCGGACATTTTGGCCCGCTCGACGCCGCCGCAACGCCTCCCCGCCAAGCGTGTCCAGGCGTGTTTCAGTGCCACGTGTCTTCGTGTGTGCGTGTGTGTGTGTGTGCCCACGCTTGTCAAAGCGCGGCAGCCGGGGAGGAGAGAGGCTCCGATTTGTTCTGTTGAGTTACGTGCTCTCCCGTCTCTCCACTTCGGTCGACCTGACCGGCCGCTCTTTTGCGTTGTTAGAATAAACAAGTTGTTCTGTTACCAGTCTTCTCATGCTTTGCCGGGACCTTCGGATGCTTCCAGTGCCCCAGGCCGCCTGGCCAACGCTACCCTTGGGGCTTGCGACCCATTCGCAATAACGGGCGTCAGCACCGAGACCCCAACAGCTGGTTGCCAGCGGTGAGATCGCGACAACGGAGGCCAGCAGCGAAGAGATGCGGTTGAATGTATGCTGAGCAGCACAACGACCATCCGGGAGCAGTGCAACGAGCCCTGTGTGATGACTGGTTGCCTGCAGCGGAACGACTGCGCGGAATTCTTGGCTGCGAGGTTTGGTGAGTGCGGGACTTTCTTCTTCTGAGTTTTGCCAGGCTTTTGTTAGTGTCAGAAACAGAGCTGGTAATTGTGGTTGTCGTTGCTGCCGGGTTAGTTTGCGGCAAGACAATAGTAGGCAGTAGAGAAAGCAGCATTCAGAGCAGCCATGGATTTGAAGTCGTTGCGCAAACCGAAATTGCTGGAGCTTGCAAGAGAGTTGGGTCTGGATGTCTCAGACAAACTCAGAAAACCAGAACTGCTAAGGGCTATTCTTGAGTTAGAAGCTGAGGATGACGAGCTGTCGGAATGCCTTGAGACCATTGAGGAGAGGGAGACGGCAAAAAGACAGGAGCGTGAACTTAAAGAACAGAAAGAGAAAGATGAGCGCGAACGTAAAGAACAGATAGAACGAGAGCAACAAGAGAAAGAAAGAGAGCGCGACCGTCAACACGCTTTGGAAATGAAGCGTCTCGAGTTAGAGATGGAACGCGCTCGTAATGGAAGTCAGGCACACGGTGCAGGAGAACGAGTATTGTTCAAAATGACTGACCTGATGCGGCCGTTTAAGCTTGGAGAGGACATTGGTTTGTTCCTGGTTAACTTTGAGCGAACGTGCGAGAAGCAGGGGTTCTCTCGGGAAACGTGGCCACAGCGCTTGCTCACTTTGCTACCCGGCGAGGCGGCCGACGTAGTCGCTCGCTTGGAGAGAGAGGAGGCAGAGGATTTCGACAAAGTGAAATCGAGTCTGCTAAAAAAGTACCGGCTGTCAGCGGAGGCGTTCCGTCGGAAGTTTCGGGAAAATGAGAAAGGCAAAAGTGAGTCATATACAGAGTTTGCCTACAGGCTTATGTCAAACATGCAGGAGTGGCTCAAAGAAGAGAAAGCGTTTGGTGACCACGAGAAAGTTCTGCAGTGTTTCGGGCTAGAACAGTTTTATAGTCGGTTACCTGAGAACGTGCGGTACTGGGTCTTGGATAGGCCAGACGTTAGTACGGTGGCTAGAGCCGCTGAATTAGCCGAGGAGTTTGTGACGCGTCGGGCTCGCGGAGCTAAGGACGGTCAAAAGGGTGAATTTGGCTCCAAGTTTGAGAGGCCGAAGTTCACACCCATGAGAGCAAAGGGGGACACACGTAGTTCGGATGCGAGTGAAAGCAGTCCGACCGAACGTACGGAGACGGCGGCAACCGAAGCCGAACGCAGAAAGCGGTTCGAGACGAGGCAAGCGCGCGTTTGTTATACGTGCCAGAAGCCGGGTCACTTTTCGGCGCAGTGCCCAGAAACAAAACCAAAAGTCGTGTTTTTGTCATTAGGCAGCACTGACGAGAACATGAAGCTTCTCGAGCCTTACATGCGAGACCTCCTCGTGAACGGGAAAGAGTGCCGAGTGCTTCGCGATTCCGCAGCTACAATGGATGTAGTTCACCCCTCTTACGTAGAACCCGATATGTTCACGGGCGAGTGCGCATGGATCAAGCAAGCAGTGGAAGCTCATAGCGTGTGTCTGCCGGTAGCAAAAGTGCTTATTGAAGGACCTTTCGGAGCACTTGAGACGGAGGCCGCAGTGTCATCTATGCTGCCCCCCCAGTACCCGTACCTATTTTCGAACAGGTCCGATCACCTCCTGCGCGAGAAGGGGCTTTTGTTTGGTGAGGCTAGCGTTCAGGCCTTAACCAGATCGAAGGTTCGGGAGCTCGCTGCAAAGGCGGTAGTTGCGGGACCGACGTTGTTGAACGATGAGAAAGGGTCAGAGGCGCAGCAAGCTGGTATTCAGAGCATGCCCGAACTGAATAAAATTGAGCCTGTAGCGTTAAAGGCACCAGATACTGGAGAGGAAAATCCCGATGCGGGAAAGTTAGAAGAGCTTCCGGTCGAGCTTCCGGGACTAGGCTCAGTGACGAACAGGAAAGACACCGATCAAGTCATTAGTGACTTAATAAGTAAAGCATCGCTGTCGCCTGAGCAGAAAACCGAACTACACCAGCTCTTACAAGAGTTTCAAGGTCTGTTCTCTGAGAGGCCTGGTAGGACTTCTGTCCTTACTCATGACATAGAACTTACCTCCCCAGAGCCAGTACGATCCAAGGCGTACCGGGTGTCACCCCGCCAGAGCGATATTATGGAGGCTGAGGTAAAGAAAATGCTACAGCTCGGTGTTATTGAAGCGGGTGAGAGTGATTATACCTCCCCTTTGATTTTAGTTGAGGTACCGGGCAAGGAACCTCGTCCTTGCGTCGACTACCGCAGGCTTAATTCCATCACTAAGGATCAAATTTATCCGATCCCTAACATTGAGGAGCGCCTTGAGAGAGTGAGTAGCGCTCAGTTTATTTCCACCCTAGATCTTGTCAGGGGTTATTGGCAGGTTCCACTTACAGAAGAGGCTAGTAGGTATGCGGCGTTCATTTCACCAATGGGGACATTCCGTCCTAAAGTTTTGAGTTTTGGTTTGAAGAACGCGCCATACTGCTTTTCAAGCCTCATGGATAAAGTGTTGCGGGGACAGCAAGAATTCGCTTTACCGTATCTAGACGACGTAGCGATATTCTCCGCATCCTGGCCTGAGCATATGGCGCACTTGCGGGCAGTGCTAACCCGCCTGCGCGATGCGGGCTTGACAGTCAAGGCTCCCAAGTGCCAGTTAGCACAGGCCGAGGTTGTCTACCTCGGACACGTGATTGGTCGGGGTCGTCGCCGCCCCTCTGAAATAAAGGTGGCCGCTGTGCGAGACTTCCCGCAACCGCGCACGAAGACCGATATTCGGTCGTTCTTAGGTGTCGCCGGCTACTATCAGAGGTACATCCCCAGGTACTCTGATATCGCGTCTCCCCTAACGGATGCTCTAAGAAAGACAGAGCCGCAAACAGTCGTCTGGGATGAGACAAAGGAAAGAGCTTTTAGCGCCCTAAAGAGCGCCCTAACAAGCCAGCCTGTGCTACGATCGCCCGACTACTCAAAAGGGTTCGTTGTTCAGTGTGATGCTAGTGAGCGAGGCATGGGCGTTGTACTGTGCCAACGGGAAAATGGAGAAGTAGAACACCCCGTCCTGTATGCTAGTCGTAAGCTGACGAGTCGTGAGCAGGCGTATAGCGCCACCGAGAAAGAGTGTGCGTGTATCGTGTGGGCCGTTCAGAAATTGTCATGTTACCTAGCTGGCTCGAGGTTTATCATTGAGACGGATCACTGCCCTCTCCAATGGCTGCAGACCATCTCTCCCAAAAATGGCCGCCTCCTGCGCTGGAGCCTCGCTTTGCAACAATATTCCTTTGAGGTGCGTTACAAAAAGGGGAGTCTCAACGGTAACGCCGATGGCTTAAGTCGAAGCCCCTAACGTGGGAATCAGCCTCAAAATTGCTTGTTACTGATGTTTTTCTTCCTGAGGCAGGATTTTTAACCTATTGCTTTCGTGTAGTGTTTCAAAGTGATGATGTGCTTTCTAGTGCAATTTTCCGATTTGTGGACGCGTTCTGAGTGCTGCTAAACTACTGTAAGGAACTAGGCAGCAGTATAAAAGGGGAAAGAGCCTGGCAGGGCTTAGTGAGGGTTGTGCCGTGCTTGCTGACTGAGCGGTTGACTTTCGGCGTAGTTCTAACGCTTGCCGGAAACGAGAACAAAAATGTCAACTCTCCCGAAGTCACTTTGCAGTGTCCTGTGTGCACCTGAACGTGAGAACGAGGCCTTCTCTGTGCGCTGCGCTCAAGAAACGCCAAAGGACGCCCGACTTCGGTTATGAGCATCATCGAGCGACATCCCTCCGGACAGCGGATGCAGTCCCCTGACCATCGGGATCTCCTTCCCCCGGCGGGGCGGTCTGTTACGTTTCGCCTACAACGCGCGGTAATGCCGGCGCGGATGCAACGGACGCCGGGGCTTCGTTCAAAGCGGCGGACATTTTGGCCCGCTCGACGCCGCCGCAACGCCTCCCCGCCAAGCGTGTCCAGGCGTGTTTCAGTGCCACGTGTCTTCGTGTGTGCGTGTGTGTGTGTGTGCCCACGCTTGTCAAAGCGCGGCAGCCGGGGAGCGGAGCTCCCCAAGTGAGGAGCCAGGAGGTCTGTCCGTCGGCGGGTTGGCGATGCGTCACTACACTCGGCTCAACATGTCTCTCGGCTCGACCGTGCGCGCCGTCGCGTGGGCTCATGCTCCGCCGTCGCGTGGGCTCATCCCGTGACCTTCCTTCTGGCCCGCGACGCCGAGAGTATAAGAGCAGCTGCCCCCGGACGCCAGGAGAGAGGCTCCGATTTGTTCTGTTGAGTTACGTGCTCTCCCGTCTCTCCACTTCGGTCGACCTGACCGGCCGCTCTTTTGCGTTGTTAGAATAAACAAGTTGTTCTGTTACCAGTCTTCTCATGCTTTGCCGGGACCTTCGGATGCTTCCAGTGCCCCAGGCCGCCTGGCCAACGCTACCCTTGGGGCTTGCGACCCATTCGCAATAACGGGCGTCAGCACCGAGACCCCAACATAACCGATGTCCCCGAAATGCCTTTCTCAGAGAGCAAGCTTTTGGGGCCATAACATTGCATGTGGCAGCTGCCGAAAGCCGCAAATGCGATGCAGGTATTATTGAATTCAACTCGCTTCAGTGACCACCTGTGGCGTATCGCTGAATATTCGAGCTCGTGCGCGACTATGACATGCATTAACATTCAAGTAGTAGTAGTAGTAGTAGTAGCAGTAGTAGTAGTAGTAGTAGTAGTAGTAGTAGTAGTAGTAGTAGTAGTAGTAGTAGTAGTAAAGTTTATTTTGTCCGACATGGGGTTTAGGGAGGAGGGGATTGGGGGAAGGCTCGTCCTCTTCTTCCTCAGGCGGGGGCCAGGACTTGCGCTTTCGCGGCGTCTTCGGCCATCTGGACGACCCGGAGTCGGAGATCCGGGTCTGAGCTGAGCAGTGCAGTCTCCAGCTGCTCTAGGGGGGTGATGGGAAGGGGAGGTAATGAGCTGTTGCTTCTTTTTTTTAAGTCCTTATCAGGGGGGCACGCCCACACGATGTGGTGAAGATCGGCTTTACGTGCGCATAATTTACAATCTTCCGTATATTGCCCGGGATAAATGCCCTCGGCCCTACCGGTAGAATTGTATAATTTCCTTGTAGAATACTATCCGGTCCCTGCCTGACTGTTGGAGCTAGGGATTCGAACGTGCGGTCGCGGATGGCCAGGCCTCGGGCCGCACTGTGGGCAGCTTCGTTTCCCGGAAGACCGGAGTGCGCCGGTGCCCAGACTATAGTTGCGTCCACCTGCACCGGGTTTCGGGTACTCTGGCCACAAATTTAACGGCTTCGTGCGAAATACGCCCTTTTGCAAAATTTCGCATGACTTCTCCTAGGAAAAATGTAGGACTAACTTTCCAAGTCAGGACTGACCTTCAACCTTTGTTTATGCCACGTGGTTTTTGTTCTTACGTTATCTCTTGTTGTATTCTGCCTTAATGGTTTCTGCACCACCGTTTCTTCTGTACAGCTTTGTGTAACTTACTGCTCCTTTGTAACTACTCCCCTCTACAATGCATTGACGTTTGAAGGTATTTGGAATAAATAAATAAATAAATAAATAAATTTCTAAGTATCTTCCTAGGAGGTTTTTTTCTTTCTGCACTTTCTTCTTCACATTCTATGCCATGGATGAGTCGTGAGGAGTTGAACACGTATATATGTGTCACAGGTGTATGAAGTTCGTGCACTTTTGTAATGTTGGTGTTGTTTTGTGACGTTCGTGGGTGCAGCTGTTTGAATGTTTTGCGTTGATAACATAGCACGATTCATATTAATGCTCCTTCTTGGCTCTATGGCCTTTCATCCGTGAGGAGCGATACAAAGGCCTGCATACCATGCCTACATTTCTTGCGCCTCGGTTTTCTTGTTTTTTTTAGTTTTTGTCGCTGTTGGCATTTCGTTTTCGTTTCTCATAACGTGGTAGCGAAGCTGAATAGCCTACTCGCATGCCTCACCGAGTACGATTGTGGGCGACGAGAACTGCCGGTCGATCATCCCAAGACATTCTCTTTGTTGCACTTCGTGCGCGCAGTAGTGGGACATAGACAACCGGTTTGTTCACATAAAAGAGGAAGTAATATTTATTCGGGGAGCGCCGTTTTTGAGAGCGCATGCGCCAGCCTTCACCTGTGACATCTCACTGTCGGGAAATATTGTGGCGCGAAAGAGAAAGAACGAGCTTACAGGCCAATGAATGCCCCACGCACAAGAAAAAAAAAAAAAAAAAAAACTCATGTATCCCGCGTGTCGCATGCAGCAGAGCCTGCAGGTTGCGCTGTCGTCGCTACGGAAGCATGTGATCGAGAGCCGGGTATTTTATAACGGCGGCCGCTTGAATCGAACAAACGAAAGAAGGGGCACTAGAACTAAGATTTAGGAAATGGCAAAGAAAGAAAAGAAAGAAAACGCGATGTTCATACATTGAGCAAAACAATTTGAAAGGGCCATTAAAAGCAAAGGGCTAAAAGCAATGCAATACAAAACAATGAAAAGCGTTGCCACCCATATAGCCATAGGTTGTCGACGGCGACAGTAACTTTGACGATGCCAAATAGGAGGAGAAAGAAAGAAGAGGAGGAAATGAAAACAGGAGGAAGGGACAACGACGAAGGCGACGACAATGCATGGAGTACACGACGACGGCAGCATGACCACCGTGCCTAATGAGGACGGTGTGACGATTCGCACACCGCGGACGTGGTACCTCGAGGAACTCGGTGCTCTACCTCTGCGGACGCAGGAGGAAATTGTGGTTTTTCGGCGACTTCCTCTACTTCCAAAGAAGCATGGTGATGATGATGATACCTGCCGCTGACGTAAGCTGTAGAGAGTGCCGTGCAGATGTATCGCCGCAGAAAGCGAGGAAAACCAATTCGCAGACGCCCGTTCGCGACTCGCGCATTCACTGCAGCGGCTGGATTGCTGTGCGCGAAAATCAGCGGGTGTTCCTCTCTCGCGCGCGGGCACAGCGTGCGGTCGGTGATCTGTCACCCGAACGGCGCGGGGTTTCGGTCGGAAACGGGAGACCGCACACGCGGCAGGTGGCGCCCTCCCTCTCCGTGCACTATGCACTGTCGTCTGCTACCGCTGCGAAGCCTACTACCTGACACGACGTGGACGGAATCGAGCTGTTTTCGCCGGAAGAAAATAAATGTGCCGTAAAGAGAGAAAGGGAGAGAGAGCACATACTTTCTGCTCCTGAAAACAGCTCCACTGAGAAGTTGCGTGCAGCCCTGTTGAATATACACGTTGCCAAGGTGTGCTGCACTGGGGCTGTGTTCGACGACAGAGAATTCACAGAATTAAAAAATATATATATATAACCAGAGAGAGAGAGGGAGAGAGAGACGCACACATGCATGCACACACACAGAGAGACAGGCACACACGCACACACCCAGGTCTAACGCAAGGTTGGAATCTATATACTGCAAAGCTTGTTTTCGCTAGCGAGACAGCAGCTGTAGCGAATGACACAAGCGCAGGCTCGTCGCCCGTAGATGCATAGCTGTGTGCGTCACGAGGAGGAAAGCGATGTATGATGCTTCTCCAGGGAAGCTCGCTGATGATAGGTACATACACAGAGTATTACGACAGGTGTCTAAACTCATTTAGGCTTTATGTATCGCCCTTGTGTCGTGCTGGGTACTACAGTGGCCCGAATCATCTACTCGGCAAGACAGTAGTCAGAGAATAATCCAGGGGTCGAAGTTGTTGCTATATATATATATCCACGAATGCACATGGCGAGGAAACGACGGCGAACGACGCACCTCGGGGTAGAGCCAAGGAAAGCTCAGCTTTAAAATATTGGGACCATGTGTTATACAATATCGCCACCCTTGCTTAAGAGCACGTAGCTGCACTGTTTGATGTCGACTGGGATGTGCGACCGCTTTTGCTTGACCAGGGAAATCAGTTGTGTGTGCGCATAGGCCATCTGCTATTTCCTTATCCCTTGATTTTCTCCTTTTCTAGCCACTCCCCCCTCCCCCAGAGTAGGGTAGCAAACCTGGTGCAACCTTGTTAACCCCCTTCCCGCCTTGCCTGTTTTTTCTTTCTCGCTCTCTCGATCAACTGCCCTTAGGGATACCTTTCCATTGCACTCGAGCTGAAACTGGGTCTAGTTGTTTATTCATTATCGTCAGATACCAAACGATAACAGCCATTGCGTTGAGGGATTCCGCCGCGACGTCTCACTGGAACCTAAGACAACCATACACTGTCAATTGACTACGGAAGTGGGCGACGTCAAAATGCCGCAGGCAGGGCGGAAGTGCTTTGCCTTCCGTCACATCCGATTCCGCTGGCTTAGCCAATCTTCGTGTACTAAAGGCTTCAGAAGGTACTGTTGCTCATGCCTGTAGGGTTTTCAGCCAGGCTACTTCTTAAGAGATAGAGAGGGAATAACAACAAGGGGTGAAAGGCAGAGAGGTTAACCAGAGTAACTGCCCGGTTGACTAACCTTAACTCGGGGAAGAACAAATGGTAGAACAGACGGAGAAAAGAAAAGAACATATGAACATAATCGGTCCTCACGACCACGAGGAACAAAACGACAAGCAACGTAAGAGCAAGATTTATAGCGACGGTGAACGGAGACCGTCAAGCCAGTCACGTTGCCGGAATAACAGGCTCGCTGAAAAGCCCGCTGGATCAAAGTGTTCAGGAGAAAACTTCATACCAAGGCCAAGGGTGATTTACGGCTGCGAATTCATGGCTGGAAGCAGAATGAAGCATGCCATGACGTTCAAGCGTCAGCGTGCTCAGATTCCCTGCCTTTGTTGAAGTGGTCCGCGCTTGCTGTCCGAGGCGTGTTGGAGGGAGGTTGCAACAGTACTAAAAATGCGAAAGTGTAGACATATGGAGTAAAAGCCGATCACGGAAGTAATATCGCCAGCAAATGCAGAGGCAGTATACGAGGGGGTACCCAAAAGTAACCGGAATTATTTTTAAAAAGCCATGTATTTTTTTTTTTACAAAGCAAGTTAATCACCTTGAAGGTACTCTCTCTATTACACTTATAACACATTTGTTCAATCAGCGATTACATTATTAGAAATATTTTTAGAGCTCGTCTATCTTGATGGCCTAATAGCTACTCTCTCGTTTTTTTCCCTCACCTCTCCTACGTCGTGAAATAGCAGTCCATTAACGCCATTCTTCATCCGAGTAAAAAAAAAAAAAAAAAAGAAAACGTCGCCCGGAGCGAGGTCAGGTGTCCGCGTCCCTTACTCACCTGACCTCGCTCCGCGCGACCTCGCTCCCTGCGTCACTAGCTGTAGTAACTATTGCACCACAATGTAATCAAAGTGTGTTCCGCTGCATTTATCGTTTTGAGGTGTCTTCGTGTGGTGACTGCGACCAGCCGCACTATAACCTCATGAGCGGTTTCCGGAGTCGCTTCTGGGCAGCGTTTATTAACGCGATAACGTTAAGGAGCCCGTGTCACAGAAAATCCGGCGTCGGCGTCCCGCGTCCGCGCCCAGCGTCGAGCATCGCCTCGCCAAAAAGAATTTCGAACCAAATTCCGAACCACGCATACCCAAGCACTTCTCTACCACCAAAGTTGCTCATACCTTATCTTTCATTCTTTACAAAGTTATTCCTCGGAATTTTGAGAACGGCAGCCGACCAACAAATGTAATAAAAAAAAAAAATCCGACAGCGCATGTCCTTTATGTTAGCTCTTCTCAGACTGAAATATTAGAAGTGCGAAACAATAACAGGAGATCGACCCACGCAAGAGGCCGCGTTTCTACCAGAGAGCTCGCCTTCGTGCATAGCGTTCGCAGCCAGCGTTTCCCGGTAAACATTACGGTTACATAAGCTGCAGTTGCCGAGAAGCATGAAAAGCGGTAAGGAGTCATTCAACGCTATCGCGTTCCACTCTTAAAGGCGAAGCTTAAGCGTCCTCCAAATTCTTTTGTCGTCTTCATTTTCATTATACTTTGAAATTAAACCACAGGGCGAGCGGCGAACACTACCATAGGCCAACTCAGTATTCTTAAAAACATTTCGCCATTGACTAGCCATCTTTGTTAAGCACTATCTTCACTTTCACAACAACGCAAGGACAGGAGACGGACAAATCCAATTTCGGATTTGTTCCCTCGTCTCCTGTTTTTGCTTACGTTCAGCCCTATACCGTTCGGAATAACGAAGTGCTTTCTGAGGCATGGTGGGTTCAAATAACTCCACGCCTATCCTGCAAATATCCGACTACTTAAGGAACGCAGAAGTAGCTGTTAAGGCGCGGGACGTGCCTTGACATCTACTCCAGACAGAAGTTCACAGGATCTTTTGAAGTTTTCAAACAATTAACTGTGTTTGAATAAGGAACTGTGTTTCTGGGATGCCAACGTTTCGGCAAAGGGTTTCGTTCTGTCCACTTCTGGAAACGTTGCATCTCTAGCGACATTCCTCGTTCGACCACTGTTGATAGACAACTACTTAGTATCGGGGCATGTTTTAGGCTCGGCGATATTGCTTCGTCACGTGCCCAGCCTCGTTGGCGCTGCACGCAACTTCTGTGAAGTGCGGGCCGTACCGGCCCTTGCCCTCGGTGCCTGTTGCGCGCAGGCTTCCCTTTTTTTTTTTTTCTTCCCATCTTTCTGTCTGCTCCTCGTCGTGCCTCTGCGGTGACAAGTGACAGCGCAGACACAATGGCGTCTTCGTCCCCGCAGATGGGAGTCTGGCGCTGGAAGTCCTCGCCGCGTCTCTCAAGAGTAGTACTATACACGACACGGAACGTGCCCGTTCTCATCGGTTGACGCTCGTCCGATCGCAGGCGCGCGGCAACTGCGGCGCGACAATTCACCGCCATGCTTGTTGCGTGTGTCAAAACTGAGAATGATGTATCGGGGGCCCAAGGTATCCGGAGAGCCGCCGACCTGAGAGCCAGCCGGTGACCCGAGTGTCGATTGCGCGACGATGTTACGCGCGCATTAGACTTGTGCTCGTGAGACGACGTGTTTCCACGAATACGCAAAATGTATAGCCGGTTATCTATTTGACTTACAAAACCTGAATGCAATTAAATCAGAGCACAACGTATGCCCTACATTGGGTCATACTGGCCCAATGTAGGATCAACGTGATCCAAATTATATATATATGTATATATATATATATATATATATATATATATATATATATATATATATATATATATATATATATATATATATATATATATATATATATATATATATATATATATATATCGGTGCAATCGGTGACACATTCGTCATTGTCGGTATGGATGTGAAAAGCGCCGCGTATCTTCAGTAAGCATCTGCCGAGCCCACTCAAATGCAGCAGCTGCATATGAGTTTCACCATATATTGTGCAGCTTTATAGCTGAGTAATAACACGCAACATTAGCGAATAATTGTAGGCGAAGCTACACCCTATTATTCGCTTCGTTTTTTAATGCACTCTCAAGAGGTATTCGAGCTTGCCTCGGATGAAGACGTAGACGCATAGCTTCAGAGCATTTCCTTTCTTTCCCCAATTATTATTGGACTTTGTCTCATATCTAAGTTGCAGCGCATAAGTGTCTAAATATGTCAGATAGTGTACATCGATATATGTCGGCTACCTGACCGCAACAAAAGGCACGTTGATAAGTTCTTGGGACCACAGTAGAACATAAAGATGCGTTGGTTGCTGAAGGTTCACACGCAGTCAACACCAATGCATCAAGGCCCATACTCATAGAAAGCTGGGGGCCAGTGGGACCTGGCAAGTTCTTGGCCGAGAAGGCGACAGGGCCATCGGACATTGATGAAGACAGTGGTCCCCCTTCCCGACCTCCCTAATCCCCATTTCTTAAACTTCTGCAGTAAGGCTCAAGCTCACTTTAGACAGAAATAAAACATATAAAAAAAGCCTTGCTAAAAAAAAAGTTTTACGCTATAGAAATGTTCGTGAGAGCTAATTCCAACCAATCCTCATGCTGAACATAACATTGACGAAGGCGGCCGACCAATGGAAAATAACACTTACGAACGAAAAGCGTTGGGAATTTGGGCTTAAAAGATGAAGAAAAGGATTTAAAAAGAAAAAAAAAATAGTCGCCCAAGTTTTGTTACCTCTTCGTCTTTTGGCCCGCACGCGTCCAGAAACATCTAGAAATTTCCACCTCAATTGTGAACTGGGTTTCAGCGCATTCCACGTGACCGAGCCAACATTTCCAAGCTGCTCATACCTGTATATGATGCTTTCGATACTGTTCCTTCGATATTTGGTCGGATAAGGAATTGAAGTACCCCTGTTACGTACGTGACGCAGTATGACACGAGTAACCTTATCCGGGATTTTGTCTGCTCTTAATGGCACGTGAACGCGCCATCCCATATATTATGGATTTGTCCCCACTCAAGATCGTACCTCAGAAGTGCCGATTTCAAGAGTACTCCGTGGCCTTTACCCCGGCATCTGTCTGGAGCGTGATCACTCCCTGTACGGCCCTCTCTGTACCCTTCCAGGGTTATACCCTGGTATTCCAGATCAGGGCCCTCCTTGGGGAATAATGCATTGGGTTATGCTCGAATGTCACGAACTTCGTGCAGTGCAGCAAAGGCTAGGGTTCCTGTCACACAACTAGTAACTACAGCCGGTTGTGCACTTGTGCTCAATAATAGGGTAGACTGCTCGGCCATTGTGCCATACTAATCCTTCCGTGAAGATGCCATACAGTATAGGTGTTGCTCGGAGGGCAATCAAAGCCGAATCATGCAGAAACCCTTCCTCTGGTTCTTCTTTATGGTTGGCTGGCGCAACCCGTAGCTTTTGCTAAAGACATCGCGCGGAATCGGTGACATGGGAGTTTAAGTGGAAAAAAAAAAAAACATTTAATCCTCCTGTTTCCCGCCGCACTAACACATTGCTAAAATTAGAATAAAGTCACGAGGCCTGTTGGAAAATGGAGAAACAGCGGTCTTTCATTGACATGGTTAACTAGTTCGATCAACAGGTGAATCGTCGCTTACTGTAGGTCTCGCGTGGCGACGCCGTTTGTACGTGACTAGAAGAGAGCGTTCGCAGCTCTGTGTGGAGGCGGTCCTCTCTTATCATGCTGTCTTCGGTTCCGCGCTTATAACAGCTTATTGCGCTCGCTTGGCAAATATTGAATTATGTAATAATCTTTGTTGGCTCCACCGCCAAGATCGCGAAGGCCGCATTAGCGAGAGGCGATCCAGCGCATCCGACGCAGGCGAGGGCGTCGCAAGCTGGCTGTCAATATCCGGAGACTCAGCTCTGGTTATTGCGAAAGGGATGTAGGCACGGCGGTAAAGGTGATGTAATACGCGCAGGAACTATACCGCCGCGTTTGGGTGAAAGTGCACGCAAGAAAAAATGAGAAAAGCCAATGGCTTCGAGCGAAAGTTCAAGAGTCAATATTGAAATTCACTTTCCCCCGTGTGCTAGATAGGCAAACGAGCACGCGAGGCTTGTGGTGTTGACACTTGGGGACGCGCCGTCGTTCACATGGACAGATACCGCGCCGGCGGCCTATTGCCGACCACGAGATTCATAACAGTGCGACCTGTGTCAACACTGCCGAGGGGCTTGCGCATTTCGGTGACCCGAATGCGAGGATCGAAAAATGCGGTCGAACCGCGTATTTATACGAGCACTGGGCTCGTGTCGCGCTTCTGCAGATGCCGCATTTTGTTCGCCCGTGCGGAAGCACTCGGGAGTGAACGGAATCGATCGCACTGTCGTGCACAAAATGGAGGTGCATATCGTCATACTACAATGTGCATCAAGACGGCAAGTTGGGCCAGTTGGTTGGGATTCATAGTAAGGTTCGTTACAGCGCAACACAAGACTTTCTTTTGCCCTTGTCTTGTGTTGCGCTGTAACGAACCTTACTACAAAGTGCCGCGGTGGAGAAAGTTGAGAATTTCAGCTTCTCGGGTCCCAGCACGACTTAAGGAGACTTTGGGTTAGGTACGCGGTCTGCCTACGTGCCTTGATTTAAAATCTTAAATATTCCATTAGAGTTCACCTATCAGTAACTGCCAATGTGAGAGCAAGCTCGTTCTAATGAAGACTCGCCTGAAGGCTCATGATCAACAGCATAATGTGCGTTATCAAAGCGTCATCATCGTCGTCATCGCTGACATCATAGAGGATGAGGATAGCAATAGGGGCTTGTTGGTACGGCATATCTTATTTTGTTATAGCGCAAGCTGTTGTCCTTGTCTAGCTTGCGCTATAACAAAATAAGATCATAGAGGAGCGTTGTCACACGAGGTCGTTGGCCCCACAGCGCCGACACAAGCAATATATGCGCATCAAACAGCATAGTGGCGTCATCTATGGGGCCATAGCATCGCGCAAAGACCACAAATTGAGATACTGCAACACGGATTGGCAGGAAGAAAAATGAATTGCTCTGGCATTTAGTCTGTGTTGACTTCAACTAGCATCTTAGTAAAGAACACTGTACGCGTAATCATCGCTCTGCAAATTAGAACGCAACGAACTATAGCGTATAACTCAACCGGAAAGGGAGGGCTTGCAGCAATAGCACGTCCGGCACAAACTGATAACCGAATATTTTGCTGGAGCTAAGCACTGTTACGCAGTAGCAGAAATTAGGCTGTTGTGGAACAACGGCAAGTGCTCTGTCAGGATGACTGAGTATATGACTAAGGTAAATTTTGTCGAGTGCCCAAAGAGAAGACGTCGTGTCTGATCGCTGCGGCTGCAGATGGATGTGTGTGTGCTGTAATTCTCTCTGTCATACCGCAGGTAGAATACATAACGGTGAAATCTACGCTAACGAAAAACTGCAATAAACTGAGACCAGAGAGTGAGTGAGCTTGAATGCTACAACTCCTCAAAGCGTACTCGGCATATGGTTCATACTGCACTATTCTTGTAGTCGGAATGAAAGTAAGGTCGTTACATGTAAACGAGGAACTTATCTATAGGAGGCGGTGGCATGCGTCCTGACAGCGCTGTCCTCCCTTAAAAAGAAAATCATGTTCCAAGCATCCTCAGTTCGGCTTTTTTTATCTTAATACCTTAATGATGCCTCGCCTCGCATTTGTTACTTCCGCGCGCGCGCGCCTCCGTGTGTGTGTGTGTGTGTGTGTGTGTGCGTGTGCGTGTGTGTGTGCGTGTGTGTGTGTGTGTGTGTGTGTGTGTGTTATAGCTTAGAACGAGAGGCTAGCAAGTCACGTGGGCCCTGCACAGAGATAGGTTTTAATTACCGCTCAAAGCAGTTCGTGGCGTTTTGCGCCGCAGCACACTGAGGCGAGGCGACATCCTTGGTTGAATCGTCGTCTCGAAGAGATGGCAGCGGCATAGTGTCGCACGTGTCTGGCTCGGTGCGGTCGCGACAGCAACCGTGTGTACGCAGTCTGTGTCGCGCAGCTCGAGCTTGTCTCGTGCGCAGCCGGCGTGAAAAGGTGTCGCAAACGCGAGCGAAGGCACGGGGGGTGCGTAGGAAGAGCGGCGAAGGCGTTGCGCGAAAGCGTTTCTCCGAAGCATCGACCCGGCACTATCAGCAGCAACAGACACGCCATAGCGGCGGTGCGGTGGCGCATGCATAATCTCCGCGTTTCAGGCCACTATGCAGTCGTCTCGACGGGTGCACTGCACACACGGGCGCGAGGTTCAATCGTCGACATGCTATTGGCCGCATAGCGTGGCGGCATGTAAGCACGTGGCGGTGGGTGCGCATAACCTGCATAGCCCTCATTGTAAATCCTCACTGTAACGAAATCGCCTAGCTTATTCGGAGTTCTACACGGTCCCGTTTACAGACTGTGTATTTCACCTGGAATGATTCGAAACGAAGCGGCGCCAGACTCCTCTTACTTAGTATGAAGTGCGAAGCCGGGGAATCTGCGCGAGACACCTCGGTTCAGCATAAACGCGCACGCTTTGTTTTCTTTTTTCTTGTTTTTCGTGTCGCCCTATATATAGGTCAATAGTGCTGCGAAGGCTGCATAGCGCGATCATGACCGACAGACGAGGTCGCAGCGGACGGGCGCAATCAAAATGTTGTTGTTATGATGTCGGCCCTATCGAACACAGCTTTGTTTCAGTGCACTACGTTTTACGATCCTGGCCTCCAGACTAGCTTTTGGAGTACCCTTCCTGCGTTACTATGACATATTTTGGGGCATATCTACTTTTAACGAAATACCACTTATGAAGTGCCATGTTCCCTTGTCCCGATGATTTCTCTACAACATGGGTTCGCATACAGAAGACTTCATTCGTGCGCAGAAGTGCATGGTTGGCATGCATCCTGTGTGCTTGCGTTCCTGTGCGCGCGTGTCAACATGTGCGTCTGCGCCATTAATGGACGCACGGTTTCGGCACAATCAAGTAAAATTGAACGCTGGAGTGCTTCTTATGAGCTAACTGGTTAACATAACAATAAATAAATAACAAGAATAAACGAACACCTGTCAAATTATACGTGCACGTCATTTGACAGGGTATCTATCTTCATTTGGGACACTATTATAGTATATACTCTTTTCTACCAATTCGATTCTTTTGCGTATCACCCATCGCAACGAGTGGCCGATATCGGCAGTAACGTAGGCGTGGTGTCATGCCAGTCAATGACGAATCTCAAGAAGAACAGCAAACGAAAGGAATCGTTACATAATACGAGCCCTGGTGTGAAAAATAAAATGCGCGAGGGGCAGCTCCGTCTGTTCTGACGTGGAAATAAACAATTTGACCGTAAGTTACCAGCTACACACGCATACTGAAGCGAACAGTCTACAACAATGCAGTGCTATATAGAGAAGGCGGCACATTCTAGGTTGCGTTATCAAAACTGCAGTGTGGGAGGACTAGCAGCAAAGCCTCGACAAGTCCCAGTTTCCGCGGTCAGACGAGCCGCTTCCTCTAGTGCTACGCATGGTGCTACGCGCTCGTCGCGTCCAACAGATACTGCATGCAAATTGTTTTGAAAAGCCGTCCCTCTTCTTGTGTCGCGCGTGCAGCCCTATACGTGTGCGCTGCATGCAGTATCCGAAGCACATGCGACGGTTGCTGAAAAACAGTAAGTACGGTGCACTAGTACCGTTTTAGAATGCCTCGAGAGGATGAAAACATAGCCTGCGTACCAAATTAGCATGCGGGGTCCGAACCTGTTCTAAAGGCTGTGTATATACGCAGTCGCAATCCGCCGCCGTTAAGCGCCCTGCCAAAGAGATAACGAGTCGCAAATTTGCTCTTTTGTGCGTGTAAGAAGCGGCGGAGGCGCTGTAGAGGCATTGCACGCGCAACAGTGCAGCCTATCTCTGGTTCGGTGTTCGCTTTCCTGTGGACTCGTTTCCTGAGGGAAGAATCTGTGAGCGCAGACCGTAATGAATGGAAACCGCTCTCGGGGTCATCGAAGTTCGAAGCTTAAGAAGAGACACTAAATAGAGCCATTAAACCAGCCTTGAATGATAAGTTAAGCTTTCAAGAGCTTATTTTCGTTAATTTCGCGGCTATAGGTTTATCATTGGTGCCGTGGTGACGCAGTGCCGTGATGTGAGCGAGACGTCATGGATTTCAAGGTATCTTTTCGCATTTGAGCCGTTGTGGCACAGGAAAAGTTCTTCGAACTTGTTAGGTATGCATGTCTTTGGAACTTTTAGAATACAGTGTAGCGTCATTCTTTACCGATAAGAAGCTAGCTGTTGGCCGGCCGAGCAGATGCCGTCAAAGTCCCTGCGTCGCGCCGAGCTGAAGCGGGAACTTCGGGAGACGACGCTACCCGCCTTTCGTTCTTGCGTCTTTTATGGCTTCTGAGCCTGAATGGATTTTTTTTTTTTTATTACTGTGATAAAGACTTGCCCTTAAGGCATAATTCTTGGTGCGTATATGTGTATTATATGCGTGCTGTGAGGTCTGTGTTGTGTATGAATTGAAATGTTTTTTTTTTGCTGCTGTAGACATGTAAATTATTAATGTGATGACAATTACGTGTGCACTCAAGGCGTACTTCTGCCGTCGGCGTCGCCGTGATGTCCCGTATAAAGTCCAACGGCGATAACATCGTCGCCGCGTGCCGTAATTTGCTATCGCAATCGATGCTTCGCCTTTCGGGCGAAACTGCGACATTTAAAAAATAAAGCTCAAATAATGTTTATCTTTAGTGTCTCTTTAGAACGAGACTGGAAAGCCGTTGGAAAGAACAATACGAGAACTCGGGAGACGCGAGAGATGCAGGCCATAATGAAAAGCTGTAGATGTTAGCCTGGCTGATCGCCTTGCGTGCTACTCCTGGTGCTGGGCGATAATTATGGTATACGCTGTGCTCATACATATGAACGCATCGCTTCAAAGATGTGCCTATGGTAATTGGAGAGCCACCAATGCTCGGCGCAGAATTGAGAATTTAGCGTGTGCGTCGTAGTTTGTACCCTAAGTTAGTCCCTGAAATTATCACGTTTACGCGACCACCATTTCGTTAAAGTTGCGACAACGAGCGTACAGTGTTGCAAACGGAACACGATAGACAAACTCCGTCGAAAAAAAAAATTAATAGTAATAATAAATAAAGAATAGTAAAAAAAAGGCAGAAACTTTTAGAGGGTGACGGTCAAGCTCAAACGTCAGCTTATACATGGGACTATTGAGATATGCTGCTGAGCACACTTATTGCTTAGTTCGGTGTCAATTTTTGCAATACGCCGTGGGTGTGGGCGCTGCAACATTGCAGTGCCTCCAGGATCGGCACGCGTGACAAACCATGATCGAAACCGTTGCTAGAACACATATGCTGCACTTGTGCCAGGATCGGCCCCAACATCTTATTTTAGTAGGAAGTGTGGGCGAATATTAGACACTTCCGAATCAAACTAATCGAATATTGCCTCATTTGATTTGGTCTTCGAATCGAATAGTCACTATTCGCAAACACGGGTATATTTCCGAATAGTTTTTGATAATTTCGAATTGCCGAGTAATATAGCATAAAACTGGAGCAAAAACGTGATAAGTTTCATGCCGGTGGCCACAGTGGACACAAAACACGACGTATACATATAGTATATCGGAACAGGCTACGTCACTCGGGGAGCCAGCCTTTTCGGCTAACACTCTCATTCGCGCTCACCAACTTGTCCTGAATGTGCGAATAAACTGCTTATTTGCTTCTAGTGCTTCATTTGTGCCTTTGGCAAAACTTACAAGGCTTTGTAAATGCAATATAGTCACATAAACTTGCTAAGGTTGTGAATATTGTAGGATATTAAAATATTTTTATGTATATATCATCGGTGAAAGCGGCTCTGAAGTCATTTAATTAAATTATGGGGTTTTACGTGCCAAACCACTCTCTGATATGAGGCACGCCGTAGTGTGGGACTCCGGAAATTTGGACCATCTGGGGTTCTTTAACGTGCACCTAAATCTAAGTACACGGGTGTTTTCGCATTTCGCCCCCATCGAAACGCGGCCGCCGTGGCCGGGATTCGATCCCGCGACCTCTTGCTTAAGAGCCCAACACCATAGCCTCAAAGCAACCACGGCGGGTGCTTACGTTATTCGAAAAGTGTCCCATATTTGATACGATTCGCTTCCGCTGTTCGATTCGCATTCAATTTGATCGGTGTTTTAAGTTACTATTCGCGCAGGCACATTGATTACACTGTCTGCAGGCTTCGGAGGCGTAGTCGAAACTAACATCCCTACCTTCTCTCTTCATTTCCTCCTCCTCCTCCTCCTCTATCTGGTGAATTTCCGCGGAACTGATTTGCAAACAGATGTTCATTACCACTGCTTTAACACGGCTGCCGCTTTGATCGCGTTTAGAATCTTCATATTTCAGGACACCCATCCGAAACGCAGCGAGACGGCAACGAAAAAAAAAAGAAAGCCTTGTCTGTGCCAATCTCTTGAGTATAGGTACTTAGGTAGGCCAGTCGTGTTCTGTGTGGTCCATTAGTTTCTTACAAAGCTTGTAAGCACGCTGGTTTACGCGTTTTCCGGAGGCAGGGTTTATGGTGCAAGAGTGTATCTTACAACCGTCGTTCAGAATTAATGCGCTCTCCTCTGCATACGACCCAGCCCACATCCATGCGAAAGGAGAGGCGCCCTTAGGCAAACTTCAAGTTCGGTATTGAAGAAGAACAGCAAGTTAAGAAGACGGGGCAAGCGCAAAAAAACGGGGGAAAAGACATCCTTGGTGCGCCCCTGGTACACAAACACTTTGCAAAGACCGGGAGAGAGTCGGCTGGCAAGCCGCGGTTATCATCGCGGTAGATCGCGTTTGCACGTAGTCGGGATTAATGGCGTGCCCCCCGGCTACCGCACGGGTGTACATTGCTGCTACTGTGCAGCAGCGGCGTCGCGTTGAATGCAAAGCGCACGCGCGCGCGCCGAGCGGGGCCAAGAAAGCAGAAACGCCCTCAACGAGGCTCAGGCAGAAAAGAGCGCAAACTGCGCGCTGTTGTTGTGGCAGTGAGCAACGATGCAGCCTCGCAAGAGCTTGTCTGCGACACCGGACACAAGCAGTGTAAGAGCGGGACAGCGTGTATAGCCGCGGTCCGCAAATGGAGTACAACGCACATGCTGGTTCTGTCTCTCTCTCTGTGTGTCATTTGATTTTTTTGTTCTTCCGGACTCGGTTCTGCTTGCGGTTAACGGTTCGCTAACCTGATTTGATGGCGCTCCGCTGCCGCCTCGGTTTCTCGCCAGCGTGCACGGTGTGTGTAGGGCTGGCGCACAGATAAACCGTAGGGCGAAAAGAAAAGCAAAGGAAAACAACCGCAGAGTGAAACGAGACGGAGGACGACGACCCCTTTTAGCCATGCCGGTCACACCCTGAGAGTTGCTGGTCCACCGCATCAAGGAGAGCGAGATGACGAATCAAATTGCTACCCTTGCGCGTCCAAGGAGCAGCGAGGCCGCGCTGCCGACATGTGGAGCGACCACGAAATGACGACGATTTCGCTTCGCTCCTGGAAGCACTCGGCGTTTCTGTTTTTGCGTGTGAGCGCGAAACTCGCGTACTTCTCTGCGCGGAAATCTCGCGGAAAATTGGCAGGAAATGTGAATGCAAGTGTTCGCAAATCGTTGTGTACCTGCGCCGCAGTGCGCTTCTATGTGGTGCCAGTCCTTGAGCTCTCTCTCTCTCTCTCTCTCTCTCTCTCTCTCTCTCTCTCTCTGTGTGTGTGTGTGTGTGTGTGTCCTCTTATTCTTACCAGAATGCTCGTTTATGCTTAAGACACCTGAAACTGGCTAAGCGACATCGACGTCAGGAAGAGGGGCTGACATTTTCGCTCGGGCTCAGCATTTTGCGTGATCGACAACCCATACTGGCAATATTGTAGCCATATCCTGGAGCTCGAGCTCCTGAATATAAATAAACGTGGGTCCCCCTTTATTAAGGTGCGCAGGAATGGAGACCCATTAGCCCCCCTTCCCCCTTTTTTTAAAACAAAAAAATCTCAATGTCTTAGTGTTTAGCCCTGATAATGTGGGCCTGATATTCATGTTAGTCGTTTGGCTTGTGACTGAAGCGTTAGCCGCGAAAGAGAATCGGCAAACCTGTACTGCATTTCCTTGCACAATGAGTGAACGCTATTCAGCTGACGTCAGCTATAGTCAGGAGGGCGATCAGGCAAGTGAGCGTATTATGCTGGCGAATCCCGGAACTAAACAGTGGCCGACATTGGCAAATAGCTGCTTTATACTAAGACTTCCGTATTTTCCGAAATACAGTAGCTTTAAAAAGCAGACGCAGGTAACCTCTAGCAAGCGCAGAATGATACGCCTGTGTAATCGGCCTGCCCTCTAGGGAGCTTGCAGCGAGACAGTTGCCCGGACCGTCGCGCCATACTGAGAACCCAGTGCAAGACCGCGCCTTACCGAAGTGATCACGAGGTGAAATGCCTGTATGACTTCACGCAATGTGCTCCAGAGCAGCTGAAGGAGACTTGTGATTTCATTCGTTTTCTCGCTTTTTTTTTTCTATCTATTGTGGATTACGGAAATATGCAAAGGCAAAATTTACGATTACTGCGAAGAATGCAAAACAGCTGTACCGCCGTTAAAGTTGAAGCAGCCGCTTACGTTGTCCTGCAAGTTGTAGCTATAAGAACGTTCAACCTCAATCACCTGTGCGATATTCTAACGCAGTGGCGGAGAGGGTATTGCCCAGGCCCAGGAACGCGTATACGTTCGCTCGGAAACTGCACCACAACATCCAAATGCCTGCATTAGTTTTTCGCACGACACGCCTGTAAGTTAATTGTTAAGGGTAATAAGGTAACCCTGACAGGAAAGGCTAGATCCATTTTAGAGTGGTGAAGTGTTCTTTCATGACTGCTCTCATTTACTTCTTGAAAAGGGGCTGATTAATAGTGACAAAAACGGCGGAACATCAATTTGTTGAATTCCACGCCGTAAACTCAGCGTCGATTCTCCCCACCAGTTGGCCCTCACGAATATCAATGCATGTTCTCATATTTGGACTGTTTTGGTGTATAGGTTATTTGACACTTGTTAAATTGAGTGTTTAGCTTTGCGAATTGTAATGTATAGTTTTTCTCTGTTGGTAAACAGTTACCTTGACTAGAATAGACGTCGTCGATATACGAACTGCCGCAGGAACTGCAGGGCGCCGTAGGCGCCCGTATGTGTAGTAAGCAGAATGACAACAAAGAACGTGAAACACAAACTCAGAGAGGCTGAGACAATCTCATGGGTTGCGGCAATGGAAAACAAACCTGCCATGAGTAACTACCTAAGAGGAAGTAACGAAAAAAGGAAAGAAACAATCTATGATAGCTCGAAGGGAAGCTCCTTGCTTTTCTAAGCGAGATCAGGATGCCTTAGAACGCGTAGTTATAAAGCGAGGTACACCAAGGAAGAAGAAGTATGTGATTGATGCGGTAAAGCTAGGGAAACGATGGAACATGTTTTACATAGGAAAAAGATAAACATGTCCGCAGTAGAGATTAGTAAGAGGGGAGTGGATGTTTGGTGGCTGAAATGTAGGGAGACCAGAAACGACGGAGGCGTACAAAGTTACCAGTAGTGATTCAGAAAGCTTGATGCTTCGAATTATTTGCGTTGTGGTTCTTTTCAAAAATATAGGTAGGAGATTAGGCAAAATAAGAACAAGAGCTTGGTAGCGCAACCCAGCACCCTGTTTCAAAGCATCCACAGCATCCATCCATCCACGTATAGTTATTATGTTTTTTTCTGGCTCACCAAGCCTCGTGTCACAGAAAAGATAGTATATTTGCTATTGCAGAAGCACAATTTACTAATACAATAAATGTTATTGCTTCCTTTTAAGGGTCCCTTTCTTCTCCGAAAAACAGTGACGGGAAGTTGTCAGTGACAACCCCTTTAAGTTGATATGCTGTCTATAGCCTTGCTTCTGTGTCGCCGTAGCACAAAGAATAACTGTGCGGAAACAGCCTATGGTAGCAGACGTTATCTACGTGACCTAAAATAAGCAGAAAGTCAAAGTAGGGCCCCTTTCGACGGTTTTGTGACATGGGCAGCTAGGCCAGGACGGGCGTTTGACGTGGGCCGTCGCTCGGGTGTCCGTTCGGTGAAGTCCAGGAACGCCTACGAGGCACACACACATACACAGGCACTCATATATAGGAAGAGAAAGAAAGAGAAGGACAAGAAGATCAAGAAAAAAAAAATAGAAGTGACACACGCCACCATTGTCGCGTACAATGTCGCCGCCGCACAAACGCATAAAGCGAACTCATGTGCCCGCACCACGTTAAGTTTGGTTGTCGGGCGTATAGTTAGCGGCGTCGTCGGTCAAGCGCTTCAAGGCTTGTTTGCGTCTGCAACGCGAATGAACGCGAGAACACAAAGAGAAGTGGCACCTAAGGTTGTCGTTCGCTGCGCTCCCTCCCCCCGTTCGGTAACCACGAAGGTGGCCGCCTGCCTGCAACAACAGAAGCCCCGGGCGACCGGTCTCCGCCGTCTTCGGCGCGGGCTCGCTGGGCGAAAGGGCGGCCTCAGCTGGCAGCGGTCGCCGACCCGACGCCGCTGCGCCGTGCATATTGAGGCGTATAACGTGCTTCCCCCGCTGCAGCGCCAAGCCTGCCGCTGGTCGCGAAGCCGTGCCTGACTTATTTGACTCTCGGCTCCCCCGCCCATCCAGCGCCGCTGTGTTTTGCTTTGCCCGGCCCGGGAGTCCTTGACAGCTTTCGCGGCTTTGACGTTTTGAGTGCGCCGTCCTTTCTTTCTTTCTTTCTTTCTTTCTTTCTTTCTTTCTTTCTTTCTTTCTTTCTTTCTTTCTTTCTTTCGAAACACGCGTCGCGCATAGTCCTCGGGACAACGGGGTAGTGTAAGATCGTTGCTCTGGCTGCTAGCTCGCTTTGTCGCTCGCTTCATTTCTGCTGCTGAACATGCAGCCTATTAAAATAGAGTGGCTGGAAATTGGTTCAGCTCGTCGCTGAGGATGTGAAAGTGAATTTAGACACACCCAATGCAATGGATTTGCGCTTTTGTGTGTTGGTACAGGCAAAACGCGCTACGATGTCTATTTTATTTAGTATTCATCGTCTATAGGCTCTCCACAAAGTGTCGAAGTGTGCGTTTATTCTAGCTTTGTCAACTGTATCGTTAGGGTATTTGTTTATTCGTTAACATATTTTAGTGTCTTTTGGTAGTGAATGAAGTCATGAAGATGTTCATGTCCCTTTTCGTGTCTCTAAACGAACACTGTCGATGTGCGCGATTTCTTTTGTATGCTCGTGGTCGGCAGAATATTTCCAGAGAAAGGTCGTTAAGTTTTCGACTTCTATTGGATGTTTCTGGTTTTTACACAAAAACTGTCAATAGATTTTTCTTTTTGTTTTCCTCTATTAGAATTGCGCGTTGAGCCGGTAATGGTACTGGTAGAGGAGTGGTGGTGACCTTAGCACTATACTTTGCACCGGTATGGTACAGTCTGCCGGTCACGGTAATCTTGAGCTTAGCATTTCTGTTCATTTAGGAGCGTTGTCGTTGACGGTGTGATGGCGAAGTCATTATGTTCCCCTTATAGCAAAACTTGTGCACTATCACCGAAACAGTGAAGGTACGCAGCAGACGTCAGCTATACCATTTGACCTATAGGATGCGCCAGGAAAAAGAAGAGCAAACAAAACAAATCGCAACTTTCTCACGGAATGCCGCGTAATAGCAGCAATTTGCGCACCCGTCGCTTTATAATATTTCAGTGACCCGCGCCTTAAAATATTTCCCTTGATACTACGCGCGTTCCTTTATGAAGGACCTGTCTACAAAGCGTGAATGCTTCTGCGCGAACTTTAGGCAAACGAATGCTGTGACGCGTCGTCGCCGAGAAAGAGAGAAACGGAAAACAGAGACAATGCAGGTTATCCAGAGAGGCCTCCGGCGTGCCATACGTTGCACGGGGTGAAGGCGAAAGGGGATCTGGAAACATGGAAGAAAGGAAACAGAAGCAGAAATCGGGCTCGCGATTGTGAGGCGGGCGCACATCAGTGTCACAGTATATCTCGCAGGACCGCAGGGCCGCGCGATGCGATCTAGCGCATCGTCGCGGAGTTCGAAAAAAAAAAAAATAATAATCTACGATGTGCCCGGCAGTGTAACCTGTAATAAACGGTCGACCTGGGCGAACCAGATGGCCGGCAGCGTAGTTCGGCGAGGTCAGCGCAGCATCGCCTGCAGCGCGACGACACCGACCGGCCTATAGGCTGCCCCTTCCCCAACCGCGAAGTGTGTCTGACCCCGTCCGCGACGAAGACGCCGGCTCCGACGATCTGGGGTGGCGGCGTTTCTCTCCCGCCAGATCGCTATCTTCCCACGACGTCGCGGGAGGAAGCGACGGCGCTTCGAGAGCGCTCGAAAAGGCTTCCTCCCTCGGCGGTCATCGCGGACGGCGTGCTGCGTCCGGGCGCGAGCAGCGCGCGTGGTCGCATAAACGGGGCACACCCACGTGGACGCGCCGAGGGCGAGGAACGCGTGGCGAGAACGCGTCGAGCAGCTTGTGTCGCAGTGGTCAGGCGCCACTGCAACGCGTTACGATCGCGTTAAAGTCTCACCGTTAGTTAGTGTTACCGATACCGGCTATACTACGACTGCGCGTGCGCGAAGTTTGCCGGGCTTTCTGTGTTTGACGCTAAAGTCCGCCGAACTTACCGAGAGTGCTAAACTTGGCACTGTAGCATTCGGCCGTACCGTCAAAGTCGGTAGTAGCAGCATTTTGAGCCAATCAGAGGCGCCGTCGCAGCCCTGTTGGCCAAGTCAGAGCTGAAAACTTGGTGATTTCAACAACATGGCGGACTTTGACGATGTTTATATAGAATTGCGTCCCCGGTTTGCGTGTACGACACTGGGTAGCACAAAGTTAAAATTTGGCGAACTTCTAGCCGAGACGAGACAAATCTGAAACAAATCAACGTGAAACACCCTGGTACGTTCGATTTCGGAGTACGCTGGAGTCCAAGCTTTCGAGGTTACATCGAGAACATGGAGTGCGTGGAGCCGGTCTACGTCTCAGTCCGTCAAGCTGAGACCTTCGGTCTTCAGACTCTTCACACAAATCGCGACATAAGTTACCGCACACATGACAGCCTTAACACAGAACGTCTTTTCAACATTCGCACCAAGGAAAAAGAAATGATCTAGGCCCAATGTAAAGTCCGCTCATCAAACCAACCAACCACGGCTGCCTCGACGGATCCTCGGGCTGATGTATCACCACACGACATTATATAACATCATCTGGCAGTGTAACTGCAGAGGCAGTAGACGTCAAAGAAACATGCTACATAAATGCGTTAGCCTGAACACGTCCTCCGTAAGCCAGACATAACTCCAAGAAACCCTCGCTACGATCATCTTTTCTGGCTATGCCACCTTTATGTCGGCTAGGTTACTACAGAACTGAAAAAAAAAAGAAAAAGAAGCTAGCACCCAACAAGCACTTCCATACTTCCATAATGACCATAGTGGCAAACTTCAATACAGCTGTATAGGAACCGCTCGGCCATTTGAGCACGACTGACGAAGAACGCTTGCTAGTCAAATACCGCTTCCTACGATGCTACGATCGCCACATCGTTACGTACGGGACTACATTTACTACAAAAGCTCTCCTAGATAGACATCGTGTGGCACTTGAATTGCCAACACGAAGTTTCAACGACTCAACCACAGCTGATTCTCTTCTCATCAACGCAATTATCCAACGCTGCCCTACTCTTATCAACAATATTGATCTCCGCACTCTTCAGCAGTACCCGTTAAAGCAAATTGTTTGGTGCCATCACCGTTCGCCTGGGTCTCGCAACTGCTTTTTAGCCTTGCTGTAAAACATACTGGCAGGAACGTATGCAATGTCGACCTTCTTGTGCATTATATTGCACGTTGCTCTCAATCTTTCTCAATAATAATCTGGAAACCTATTAACTAACACATTCACCCTGGATACGATTAAGTATGCGTGCTGAACTGTATGACAGTGGTATAATTACCTTTATTTTTCTGTGCCAGGTTCCTAAAAAAGTATGGCACTTATTTTGCATAGGCCGCTGTGTCGTCACAGGCGACGAAGAGAGACCATGAAAAGGGTTTGAATACCCTGATATGACCTGAAAATCCTGGCTGCAGCATCAATACATGGTATTGTGTATCTCCTCTGTGTTTATACAAAGAAAATCAGCTTTCACCGTATAAATGCAAAACAAATGGATACTTTCTTCATGTACATGGAAATGCTACTTCTGACATGTAATATCGGCGTAGAGAGGAGGGGGGGGAGTTGCAAAGGAAGGGGGTTACGTTCGAAACGTAACAGTCATCAATATGAACTGACTTGAAAAGCGAAAAGTATATTTCTGAAATGTTTATTGCACCAAAAAAAGAAGAGCACTATACAATAAAGCTGTGACGTGCGCATTTTGATCCACAGCCATTGGCCAGCGGATCCATAGAATACATACAATATACAACACGATCCGCTGTCAAATATGTGCAGAGCCCAGCGACTAAAGCGCGATAGTTGTGCCAAATGGCGGCTGGTGCTTTTTTCCGTTTTCGGTGAGTGCTGGGTGATCGTTGAGGAGCCGAATGGATGTCACAACGCATCGCAAGCGCTCTCGCTTTCACGTGATACAAAAACGCATCAGCTCGGCGTCCCCAGTGCTCGCCGGTGGTGCAAGAAGTGCCAGGCAGCGAGGCGCTCCGAGTATGGCGTTTCAATCGCTGAACATGTACATATTTGTGCAAACACACGAAGGTACACATATGCTATATATTTAGCGTTACAGGGTTATACTGCTTACACAGACATTACTTTTGCACAACTCTCACAACCAGAGATGGCACGAACTATATGTGAGACTTTCTGAGCACAGGTATAAACCATCCCACATTTGTTTTGTTGTCTTGTGGTCTTGCCTTGTTTCCTTTCGGGGAGGTATTCTATAAGAGTCCACCTAGTGGACTTGCGCATTTCATCGGGTGTTGAACTCATAATGCAAGGAAGGGGTAAGCCGTTACAGACACAGACACAAGAGAAGTGGACAACACGAACGCCGGCGTTCCTGTTGTCCATTTCTCTTGTGTCTGTGTCTGTAACGCCTTACCCCTTCTTTGCATTATGAATCCTTATCAACTAGCTCAGCTTTTTATCGTTCTAGGCTGTTGAACTGCTGATTGGGTGGGCTTAGGTGCGATTTAGCAGGAGCCCTCTGCACCACCACCAGTCAGCGCTCCAGCAGCAGATGCAATGGACGAGTCCACTAGGTGGACTCTTACAGAATACCTGCCCAGGTCTCACGAGGACATGCTCTGGAGCCTGGCGGCGTAGTGTGGACGCCTACGCGTACCATCCACGTTGAGTGAGGAAAGAAGAAGTTAAGGGTCGCGACCTCTCGTAATGCAGTTCGCCGAGGTAACGCCTCGCCGCCGCAGCTGCTTCGCAGCGGTGGTATATAATGTCTCGCGCGAGCGCTTGGTCAGCAACCGTGTTTTTGACCTGTGACGAGGAGAGGTTGCCGCTTAGCTTATGCATATGCTTTTCGAACTCGCGTTCACTTGAGCAACCCGCAAAGTTTGGTAATCCGTGTGTTCGAAAGTCACATCGTTTCAGTGCATTCGGCAGCATGCTCCCTCAATCACTAAACACACACACACACACACACACACACACACACACACACACACACACACACACACACACACACACACACACACACACACACACACAGATATATATATATATATATATATATATATATATATATATATATATATATATATATATATATACAAGCGAGGCGAAAGGAAACCGAGGGAGATTGATATTTATCAGTAGTATAAGAAGCCAACAAACAATGACACCAAGGACAGCATAGGAGAAAAAGAACTGCAAATAATTTACCCTGTGCTGTCCTTGTTTGTTGGCTTCTTAGGATGTGACTATATATATATATATATATAACCTCATTTATTGCTGTGTATACATAGGCCCTAAGCTACACCAAGGAAGTGGGAATCGAATAAGCTGGTTGAACAGGGCTTATATAGCAAATACAAACTTTATGTTTTTCGTCGTGGAAACATACCTATAAAGAACATAGGCAAGTGACACGCATCTATAATTGAGGTACGTGAAGACGTAATGATGACAAGAAGAACAGACGTGGCATTATATTTATTGGTCGGACACTGCACATTCAAATGCGGTCGCCGTATGTATCAGATAAGAGGATCGTGGCAGGCAAAGTATTCCGCTCTTCAATTGTACATAGAAAAGAAAAATGCCCTGAAAATGGTTGTGTCTGATGAATAACGTAGTAATTTGCGAGAATGAATGTGCTGGGATGAACAACAACAACAACAACAACAACAACAACAACAACAACAACAATAATAATAATAATAGTAATAATGTTTATTATGTGCCCAGAAAAAGTTACGGAGCCTTCGTATTGGTGCACTTAAAAAATTATACGCAAGACAATCTACAGTGAATACAAATGTGGAAGGCAAAAACGATGTGGGATAGGAAACAAAAGAAACGAAGAGTTGGACATAAAAGGGAACAAATCATACAACATGATTACATACATACATACAAAACAGAGTCTTCGATAATATTTCCGCGGTGTTGAAACGTTTCCAAATCCCGAGATTGTGAGCTGCTCTTCGGCTAACACAGTGGCTTTCAGCTTCCTAGACAATTCTTCCGTGATGAAGCTGCGTTGACTGCCACCATCAATCAACGTTCTTACAAAGCATTTGCTTCCAGTGCCCAGAGCCCAAACATGGGCGGTCTGCAGAAGAACTGTGCACTTTGGTGAATCTGTTGACGAGCTGGAAACAGTTGTCTGCGTTTCCGTATTCTTCTGCTTCCATTTTGGGTCACATATCGTGGTGATATGTCGCCCCCTGCATTTTGCACAGCTTAATCTCTTCCAGTTTCGGCATTCCTTAGCTTTGTGAAATTGTCGAGCGCAGCGGAAACAACACCCTAATTTGCGTAGTTTGTCTTTCTTTTCGTCTAATGTTAGTTCCGTTGTGCTGACATCCACCGAGTGATCTTTGTCTCCGCATAATATACAACTCTCTGGAGCCAGTTTCACGGTTAGCATAGATGCAGAACTTTGGAAATGCTCATTAGATTGTCGTTTTGCTGTTGAGGCTTGTTCTCTCTTGTCAGAAGTCATTATTATAGTCTGTTCCCGGCTTCTTACTTCAAGACTCAAGAAGTCTAGAAGAACAGACATTTCATTTAGCCTGTCACTAGTAACGCCTGTATTTGTCGAAGACAAGATGCGCTGATTATAACGGAGTACTATTTCTTGCGGAAGATTTTGTATTATAGCAGTTTTCAGAAGAACTCCATATTCTTTTTCTTCGACGCCAAGGTTATGGAGAGATCTCACGCGCGTCTGCACTTCTTCGTGCAACCTTTGAAGCCCTTCGAAATCTTCGCAAGAACGAACTTTACGTAGGTTTAGAAGGCGACGCATGTGGTCGTTAACAATCAGTGACTTCTGACCGAATCTTTCTTTGAGAAGTTCTATAGCTGTGCTATAGCTCTCGTTAGTTGTCGACAGGCCGCTGATGACACCTTCCGCTTTACCCATCAAGTAGCTCCGAAGATATTTCAATTTGTCTACGTCGGTAATATATCGGTTCTGGTGAATAGTAGACTCAAATTGATCCCAAAATTCTCGCCATTTAATGGGGTCACCATGAAACTTCGGCACATCGAGCTTCGGTAGCTTAACGTGTGCGCGTGCTTGATGAAAGTCATCGTGAGATGCGTGCGCAGCCGTTGTTTGCTGAGCGGATAAAATGCGTTCAGCGCGGGATTTCGCGAGGACGATAGATTCTTGATACTGTCCGACGCTTTGAAGCTCATCCTCAAGGTTATCATCGGTAACCTGCTCTTCTACTTGGTTATCAAGGTTCGTAAGCATAGATTCCTTTATCTTCAATAGGTTAAGATGGTCGGTCAGCTCACCATATGGCGTTGGTTCCGTCTGCATAAGAGTTGTCATGTCGTTGATGATCCTGGTGACCGCCGCTCGCACGGTAGCACGCTTCCGTTGTAGTCTTTCCATGTCGTGACGTCGGGAATGGTAGGCCTCGTGATGACGTGGATCGTTCTTCGATTCTGTCGCAGCGTCGTCGCGTTGATCGCGTCGGTCGGTCGTCCTCTTCAGGTAGCTCGCTTCATCGTCAGGGGTCTTCAACTGTAGATCTGATATCCTGGTCACGGCACCATATGTTGAAAACCAGGAAGCGGAGCCGATGATGATGATGATGATGGCCTCATGTTATGGCTCATACCCACGCTGGGGGATTGGCCAAGAATTGCGTGCTGAAACGTTCACCTAATCTTTTGAAGTGCTACTTATTCGATGAGAAAAAATATAACGAAAGAGAGATTAAAAAAAAAAAAAAAAAAAAAAAAAAAAAAAAAAAAAAAAACCTACAAGAACAACCAAAATACAAGACAAAAGTTAAAAAGTTATTCGTTTTGTTGACTGAATGTAACTGCAAACGGCATCAAATACGTCCCTGTGGCTGACCCCTATAACTGACGCACCGAAAGATAGTATGATTTCTGGTGATAATATTAACCCTAATTTTGCGAACGGAAGTTCTAGGTGTCTTTTTCTTAACAATTTGTATCGTCGACATACCAAAAAATAATGATCTAGTGATTCTGTTTCTTGGCAGTATGGGCACAGAGGCGATAGCGTCAGACCAGTCCTGTGTAAATATAGGTTTAATGGAGGGACACGGCAGCGTAATCTCGTGATCGCTACTTCTGATTGTCTTGATGGACACCACTGGATCTTCCACGGAAATCTGAGGTGCTGATATTCTGTCCATGTCGTTATTGATTCACTGACATATCTATGAATAGAATATTTTCTATATCTGATTGCTGTTATGTGAGCCACCAAAGGAAGAACAGGCATTATAGGTCCACTCAGGGATGCTCGCGCTAATGCGTCTGCCATTTCATTTGAATGTAAGCCACAATGTCCAGGTACCCATAATAGTTTTAGAGAAGTCAACTGTGGAGGAACTAATGTTAGAAAAGTCTTTATTGGTGGCGAATTGGGTGAAGCCGTAAGCGAAGTACAGACCGAAAGGGAATCTGTTATAATAACTGCACTTATTGAGTTCGACGGGAGTTTCCGAAGCGCTAAAAGAATTGCTAAAAGCTCGGCTTCAAAAACAGGTGTGAAATCTGGCAGTCTCAAGGAGAATGACCAGCCAAGCGGAAGCGAGAAGATGCCTACGCCCGCCTTTTCGTTGCTCACTGAAGCGTCTGTAGCTATTATGTTATTTGTTTGCACGTGCGCTAGGTAATCTTGCAACAGGTTATTTAAAAAAGTGGCAGATTGATATTTAGAGTTGGGGGGGAATATGTCATCAAAATCTATCTTAATATTCTGATGTGATTCGGTTGACGGAATTACCTCTCGAATGTTCACATTCAGGCTATCTAATTCTTTTTGAACAAATATGATCTGTGGAGTGTGAAATCGAGGCCAATGAGCAAGGAAGAAGGAATTTGGATCATCAATGAATGCGTATTCAGATCGTCTAAGCTGCAAGCTGTAAAATTTCAGAAATGCTTGAACTGTTAAGATGCGAAATCTGCAGGGCAATGTTGGAAGGCGCGCTTCTTGGTAGATAACATTAATAGCCACAAACCTGGGGAGTCCCAGACATAGGCGTAGAGCCTCACGCTCCAAAAGAACCAGAGGCTTTATTTTATAAGCAGGGCCGCCTGAGAACAAGACACACCCAAATTCCAATATGGGACGCATATACATTTTATAAATCATCAACAGTGAATCCCTACGCAGTCCATATTTTCGGTTGCTCATTCTGCGCAGAATACCTAAAGCACGTTGTGCCTTGCCCGCTACACTCTCTATGTGGGGACTCCAGTTGAGTTTTCCATTATATGTGATTCCCAAATATTTTAGAGACTCAACCTGTGGAATGGGTTCGTGTTTATAAGTAATAGAAATTGAAACCGGATCCATGACCGAGAACACTAAAATGGCACTTTTGCTTACATTTAATGACATACAAATTGTCTGAAGCCATACTTCTAGCATGCTCATGTAGCTTTGTAATTTTTGGTATAATGTGTTAATGTCAGTGTCGGCAGCAAAGAATGCAATGTCATCTGCATACACGTAAACGTGCACGTCCTGACAAGTGGGGATAGAGCTCATTAATATATTAAACAATATTGGGGATAGGACAGATCCTTGGGGAACTCCGCGAGTTTGTCTGAATTTAGACGAAGAACATCCGTCCTTAAAGCAATAAAATTCTCTTGATCGCAAAAATTCTGCCACCCATGCGGTTATATAATAGGGAAAATTACGACGCTGCAGAATATCTAGCAGAATTGAATGTTCGACGCTGTCATAAGCTTTAGCTATATCTAATTTCATCAAAGCAGAATATTCTCTCCTTTTCCGGGCAAGTTGGATGCGGCTCTCTAAATCAGCATGGGCACACCATATTGAGCAATTAGCTCTAAAGCCTATTTGATTTGGACTTAATATTAAATTATCCGTCATCCAGATAGTAATGCGGCAGTGTAATACCCTCTCTATGAGTTTGACCATATTAGAAGTAAGAGAAATAGGTCTGATGTTTTCTATGTTATAACCTTGTCCTTGTTTTTTAGGTATCGGGATTACTTTAGCTACTTTCCAATCGTAAGGTATCCAGGCTTTCTGTAAGGAATAGTTTATAACGTTTAGAAGGTCTCCAGGAGATAGATCAAATAAAATTTTTATCATGTGAACGGTAATTCCATCAGGACCAGGGGCTGACAATGGTAAGGTTCGAATCACTTGAGATAATTCTGGCAATGAAACTTCAGTATACACTAAGGATGGGGCTAATTTTTGCAAATTAAACGACATCGATGACGTGAATCTACTCTCCAAGCCTTTAGCAAGGAGTTCGAGAGATTTTCTCATTTCATCGGGAGACAGATTGACACAATCAATATTAGCTGGCGATGGCAGAATTTTCCGAGATCTCATATACCTAAACAGCGGTTTTTTGTTTTTAGATTTAGAAAGGAAATCATAGTGTTTCCTATCATAATCCTCTTTAGCTTTAGCAACTGTACGTTTAAAGACAGCAGCATAAAACTTATAATCAGACCAATTTTTGGGGCACTGGTTGTAGAGGAGCTGCTTCCAAGCTGCCTGTCGGCGTCGGTGGTCTCGCGTGCAGTCTGCATTCCACCAAGGGTTATAAGATGTTTGCTTTGCAGATGTAACACTGAATTCAGCCTTTTTGTATGTTCTTTTAATTACCGCACAAAGTTTCATAGCCTTGGTGTCTTCCTGCTCTTCGGAATGAGAAGCCAAATGTACCTTAAGATCGGATTTAAATTTATTATAATCTACAAATACGCGTACCTGGGAGCACGATGGCATAATCGGGCAAGCAATTTCAACCATTATTGGAAAGTGGTCACTGTTGGTTGCACAGTCCAAGGCTGTCCAGGATAAGTTAGTGAAGGACGAACTTACAAAACTTAAATCCAATGCGGAGCGGGACTGTTTACAAATATATGTAGGAATTCTAGAGTTCAGGCAAGTCAGATTATTATCTATTATCCAATCCCACAAGCGTTTGCCACATTGGTCAGTTCGAAAACCCCAGCACGTGTGATGGGAGTTGAAATCTCCAACCAGAATTTTGTCCTTACACCATGAAGTCACTGCTGAATTCAAACATCGAGTGTTCTGTACACCCGCCGGAAAGTATACGTTTACTAAAGAGAAAGGTAGACACCCTGGTATAGTTATATCTAATGCGAAAATTTCGCTTTCGGGGGACATATCTTTATATGAAATCTTTGCTTTAAGGCTAATTCTGTTATTGATGAAGAAAGCTAAACCTCCGCCCTTCGATGGACGGTCCAGTCGGAAAGAGCGATAGTTAGCCAATTGAAAACTTTGATGAGCTGAAAGCCATGTTTCTTGCAAAGCAATAATATCCGGGGAAAATTTCGATGATAGATACAATAAATCTGTTGCTGCGGAGTAAATTGATCGGCAATTCCAATGAAGAATTTTGAGGAGACCTATGGTTGCGTAAGTATGGACTCAGTAACTGCCTTACCTAAAATGTTTTCCTTTAATAAATCTTCCTTTGTAAGGCTGTCTTTCTGATACTTTTTTGTCTTTGCCTGAGTTAGAGTCGTAGCTTTTTTAGACAAAGGGGACCTACATCGTTTTAAAGATCGAGGATCCATGTCCATTTCCTCTGCGCCCTCTGTGTTATCGTTGGAGCCTGTGCATTGGGTCTCGTTAACAGCGACAGGTGGCATTACACTTTGGGCATCTTGCGACGTGAAATTGGCGGTTACTTCCTCGTTTGAAGTACGTTGACACTCAGTAGTTCGAGAAGTTATACCAACTGCTGTTGTTGTTCCAAATATGTGCGCCATCTGGCTAGTTAGAATTTGTGTCAGGGACTCACAAAGGTTTCCAGCTAGGCGTTCCATAGATTTTTCCATTGCCCTTTCAATGGCATTAGCAATAGAATGTGAAAGAGACGTATCCGTTGCTGTCACCTGGCGGGCTGTGACGCCGGCGTAACCCTGTGTCCTAGAATGAATTTCCGCTACGGCTTCTCTACGTGAGCAACGTCTTCGTTCAACGATTTCCAGAATTTCAATTTCCCGTGCCTTGGCTGAGCAATTAGAATAATCAGCAGAGTGCGCGTCATTGCAGAGGCAGCACCTTTCTACCTTGCTCTTACACTCGCTAGCATTGTGCTCTTGTCCACAAATTCGGCACCTGGAAGCAGATCTACATCCTTTTACCGTGTGTCCGTAGCGCCAGCATTTCACACATTGGAGGGGACGAGGGGACAGAGGTTCCACTCTGTAGATTAGAGGCCATGCCTTTATCTCTGAGGGTCGATTTGTCCCTGCAAATGTGGCTATGATCGACTCCGTAGGGATCCTGTTTTTCTCGACCACACGTCCACACCGATAAACTGAAATTACACCCGCGGGTGAAAGCATCTCTAATACCTCTGTCGGTGTCATGTTCACGTCGACGCCGCGGACAAGCCCTTTCACACATGCCAAGTGGGGAGGAATAAATGCGCTCACCGGATTGGCGGCAAACAGCGAACAGTTTAACAGGTCTTGTACACAGGACTGGTCTGCCGAAAAGCAGAGGACTCCACCTCTTCCAAACTGGCGGACCTCAGTGATGTTCTGGAAATGGGCCGTCACCGATCGCAATTCCGCCTGAATCGCTTTCGGATTCTTCATCCGTATGACTCCGTTATTGGTTGGAACGAGAGCCACAGGAACTGATGTGATGCCGTTTCGTAGAAACAGATCCACAGGTAACTCCTGCGGAGGAAGAGAAGCGGACCAGGGGAATGCCCCTGGCCCTGGCGAAGAAAAGGACATCTGCGTGGTCTGATTAGCTAAATAATAATGAGACTAGCTGAACTGTTGACAAGCGATAGAAGAAAAAAAAAAAAAATAACAGCTACTCAATTCTTGGCCAAAACCCTGCGAGGCAAGAACAGTCAGGCAAGAACAGGCCTTGGACCAGGACCAGGGCTCCCGGGTGGAACGGGGACCAGGGCCGTGTCGAATCCTCCTGTTCTTCTTTATTCGACGCTTGCAAAAACAACTAAAAAAAATGCAGGCACGCTCGGCTCCACGCTCGTTTCTCACTTCGTCTTCTTCTCTTCTTTTTCGGAGCATAATTTTCAACACAGAGGAAATGAGTACTAGTAGGGGGAAGCATACAGTAGAATACAATTTCAGAAAGGCAACAGGGGAGTAAAAGTCATGGGATCTGTACGACAAACTATTATAAGAGTACGAAGGGCACGTTGTTTCGCATATTTTGCGAGTAAAGAGAAGCTTAACCTTTTATCGAAGTACACACCAAGATCTTTCATTTCATCGACACTGGGCAACGGAGCATCCCGAAGGGTACAGGAATATTGCACATGGTGTGTGTGTTTTTTTCCGCTTATAACTTAATACCGTAGCTTCGGAAGCATTTAAGAGTAGCTTATTGTCTCTGCACAAGTTTGAGAGCGAAAGAAATGTCTTTTTGGAGGCCAATCCAGGGAACACTGTTGACAGTCTTGAATAGCTTTAAGTCGTCAGCATATAGAAGGAATGAAGAGTGTTGAATTGCTGACGAAATATCAATTATGAGCAGTAGGACGAGAAGAGGGCCATGAACGGATCTTTGAGAAACTTCGCTAGTGACCTCATAGATAACAGGGGGAGCTCTGTCCCTTAACGCCAACGAAGCACGATCGATTGCTTAGAATTACATACAAGGGCAGTGATGGAAGAAGGTATAGCCAAAAGGTTTGTAATGGGGAGCTCATGGCAAACTGCATCAAATGCTTTGCCTACTTAGGTCGAAGTAAAGAGCGTCTAATTGGCCTCTACTATGTACCGCAGAGGAAGCATGGGTCATCGGTGCGACCAAGTTTGTACTGGAACGCCCTGATACAGAGACATGCTGTTAATCTACTAAAATGGACTTAGCACTAACAGAAAGCCGGAATCACACTACAGATTCAAACACTTTTGATGCAGTATAGAGGATAGATGTAGGTCGGTAGTTAGAAACTGCACTTTTAGCACCCGATTTGTGTGCCGACACTATCTGTGCTACCTTGTAAGCGTTAGGAAACGTACTATACTTTAGAGAACTATTGAAAATGCTTGTGAGAACAAGGACAGGTAGGCTTCCATTAAGCACTGCGGGGAGGGATACTATCAGTGCCACAAGGGAAAGTTTGAGGCGGTTCATACACTTGAAAACAAAGCCTTCATTGGCCGATAGCGTACACATCGTACCAGACTGAGAAGGAAGGTTACTTGAGGTAGAAACATCTTTTGCACCACATCCAGACCAGAAATGTTCTGCAAAGGTGTCACCAGTGTTCGAGACGACACCACCATTTTCATTAACAAGACATACATCTTCGGCATTCCTTCTCGAAGAGTGAGAGGGTCCGTAGCTCCGAAAATATGTTTAATTGCGTGTCATGTTGGCTTCAACGCGTTCAGTGTGGTCGTAGTGATCACTCTTAAAATAAAACGTGCAAGGACAACAACAGCGCCTAATTTATTCAAGTATCCACTCAAATAGACATGTTTGCCCCACTTTTTTGTGTGCAGATTATTCCAGTTTTATTACCGTTTTTAATTATTTGGAAACCAAGGAGGGGACTTTGACTTCCAATTAAAGTAACCTGTACATCAGCTGTCCCATCTAAGAACGAACAGTCTGCGCGTTTTTTATTTTTTTTATTTATATATACTGCAGCCCAATATAGGGCTATAGCAGGAGTAGGAACATTAGCATTACTATACATTACACATCAAAAACATACATGTACACAAAAAGATGAATGACAAAAAAGGAAGCGCCTTAGATGTTAACGAAGTGCTTACCAGTAGTAGCTTTAAAATGTTTTAGTGATAGTGAACGAATGTTATCGGGTAGAGAATTTCAAAGCTCTATTGCACGTGGAAAAAGCTGTACTTGAACGTGTTACTACGGGCATAAATAGGTGTTATGTTCAAGGCGTGGGAGCTACGGGTACAACTTCTGTTAGTAAATGTGATATATATACAATAAAAAAAAAAGACCAGGGGTGCATGGAGTTATTAATTGCATATAAAAGTTATAAGGCTTCAGTGCAATAACGTGAAAGTAATGGCTCAATGTTCAAAGATTGTTGAGCCTCTGTTGGTGAGAAACTGCGGCTGTAATTTTGGCAAATGAAACTGATAGATTTTCGTTGAAAGTTATTAAGCGAGCTTATTTCACATTGTTTGTAGGGGAACCAAACGATCCATGCGTATTCTAAAACAAGGCGAATTACCGTTTTATATAATAGCAGTTTACTATTGCGGGGGTCTTAGGTAAAGTACAGCGCAAATAACCTAACTTTATAGGGCTTTCACGTTTACATATTCGATATGTTTAGACCAAGAAAGATGTTCTGTTAGAATGACACCTGAGTATTTATAATGAGGCATTCGTTTAAATCGGATGCCATCCAGACAATAATCGAACGAGAGGGGGCTCTGTCTATTGGCAAATGACGTCACGAATGTTTTACTACAGTTGGCGTTCATTTGCCACGTTTTGCACCAAGCGCAGAAATACATAAGATATTGGGCAAGAAGGTGGTGATCATAAATGGAGTTAATAGACTCGTGTAATACGCATTCATCTGCATAAAGCATGATTCTAGTTGAGGTGCTACGAGGTAAATAATTGATGTATATTAGAAATAATAAAGGGCCTAATACGGATCCTTGCGGAACGCCTGACGTAACGTCGGCAGGAGTCGATTCCACTGAGTTAAAAGAAACAGATTGTGAGCGACAACTAAGAAAACTGCCTATCCAAGAAACAAGGCAGAGATTATTGAATATGGCGTTTAATTTTACCAGTAGTTTAGAATGAATCTCAGAGTCAAAAGCTTTAGAGAAGTCAATAAAGATGGCATCCACTTGATTACCTATGTCTAGTTGAGAAGCGATATCATGGACAAAATGGACTAATTGCGTTACAGTGCTATAACCACGATGGAAACGATGCTGGGCAGATCTTAGAACGTTATTAGAGTTAAAGAATTCGACTATATATTTGTGAATAATGTGCTCTAACATTTTGCATGACTGGGGTGTGAGAGATATCGGCCTGTAGTTAGAGGGAAGTTGTTTATCACCTGATTTATACAAAGGCAGGACTTTGGCTGTTTTCCATTTAGTTGGTACTTCACCAGAGTCTAAGGATTTTTTGAAGATTACAGTATTTACAGTAGGGAATGCGCTGTCCATAGGGAGTAACTTACAAGGAAAGAATTCTGGATACCATCTGAACCGGTGCACATTTTAGTGTCGAGATTCAAAATTAGGTTTAGGACACCATCAGAACTTATTACGATATCGCCTAGTTTATTAGGCTGTGCATCATAACTAAACTTTGGTGCTACATGGTTATCGAGGGTGAAAACAGATTGGAAGTACGAGTTAAAAGTATTCGAAACTACTGTGGGGTCTTTAGCAATAGCGTCGTTAATCTTGAAAGAGGTATCTGCACGTTGCACTAGGTAAAATTGATGTCCAGAACCTGCGCGGATTTGATTTAAGTAGTGTAGGATGTTGCACTGAAAAGATAATGGTATTCTTCAAGGGAAAAGTTGAAGCTGCGCTTCGTGTCAATATTGGATCGTAATAATAATAATAATAATAATAATAATAATAATAATAATAATAATAATAATAATAATAATAATAATAATAATAATAATAATAATAATAATTCAGCTAAGGGTGGAAACATGTTACGCTGTAGTGACGGTGAACGAGAAACAACCCCGGAAGCCTGAGTTAAGAGTCTATTTTATTATGCAGAAAAGAGGCGAGGCGTTCGTGTTGTCCCCTTCTCTACTCTTGTGTCCTGTCTGCACGCCTCACCTCTTTTTTTGCATAATGAATCCTTACCCACTAGCTCAGCTGTCTGTCGTTCTAACTATCTTGACGAACTTACGCCGAGCAAGACAAGCAACGCGCCAATCACAACCAATTCCTCGGTCCTCGTATGCCTGTGGTCAATACGCCCCCCCCCCCCCCCCCCCACTTATGTGGCCCCTCTTTCTAAAATCCCCTGTTATATATATCCGTTACCTCAGGAGGTGCGATGAAAAGAGCGAAAAAGAAAGAAAAAGGAGTCGTTTGCTGTGCACGGTGAAGAGACCTAATTGTGCGTTGACGCCGTATTTTCGGATCATCTCTCCACTTTGTGAAGGAGTGGAGCTTCTTACTCTGCGTAAAACGCACCGTAATTAAGAAGCCCCGAAGAGTGAATTAAGCAGGTTGTTAGCCTGCGTGCTCTAATCGGCGAGCGGCGCACCCATCTTGGCGTTTTTATACTGGCTTGTGTCCACTTCAGCCTCCTCTTTCGTTCGCGCGAAATTTATTGCCCGCTTAACGCCGGGAAACACAAATGAGCGTAACCGTGACAGCCTCTCGGGGAGGGCGTAGAATGGAAAACAAAGTGTCTGGTTATAATTACGACGGGGCGGCTGCTAGTCAGCACTGGCCTACGGTTATGACGCCCTTGATTAGCAAGCTGGTTACAAGCTCAGTTTTCTGCTTTCTGTTCCTTTCTTTTTTTTTTTTTTTTTTTGTTGGCGTCAGTGCTTCCAATTGTCTGCTGCTTCTCGGTAATAAATCCTTTAGTTTTCGTTAGAGCACGTCCAAGGTCTTCAGCACTTGCATGGGGGCCGTTATACGGCTTGCCGTGAGCAGCATGCGGGTATAATAAAACAAGAAAAGAAAAGACAAAGAGATAACTAATGAAAATTTAAAAAAAAACTAATTGTTGGTTCAAATGAGCTGGTCGGACGTGGCTAAAAAGGAACACCACCTGATATATTGTGAGTTATATTCCTCTTCGCTGAACAGGCTTATACGTTGTTATTTTCGGCTCTTTACTCTTACGACATGTCATTTCACCGCTTGCAATTGCTGGACGTCTCTTGAACAGCGTTGTTTTGTTGTCGGAATCACGTGAACAAAGCTAATTAAGTAACCGATCTTTAACGTCTTGAAGCTGCGCAGGAGTGTATGAGAAACACTAAAGAATTGAAGAATTGTAGACCCATTGTAGACCCAGAGAAGCGCAGTAGAGGCCGGCAGAAGACTAGATCGAGTGACGAAATTAGGAAATTTGCTGGTGCAATTTGGAGTCGGTTGGCGCAGGACAGGGGTAACTGGAGATCGCACGGAGAGGCCTTCGTCCTGCAGTGGACATGAATATGATGATGATGATGATGATGATGATGATGATGATGATGAGACCCATTAGCTTGCCTTTAGTATTGTGTAAAATATTCAGTAAGATTATATTCAATAGAATCAGGGCAACTAGACTTCAATCAACCACGAGAACAGGCTGGCTTCAGGAAGGGATATTCTACTATGGATCACATCCATGCCACCAATCAAGTCAGTGAGAAATCTTCGGAGTGCAATAGATCTCTCTATATGGCTTTCATATACTCTGAAAAGGCATTTGATCCAGTAGACATAGGAGTAGTTATGAAGTAAGGCATTGTGTAATCAAGAGGGACAGGAGGCATGCGTGAATATCTTGCGAAATGTCTAAAAAGATTCCACACCTATCTTATTTCTTCTGCAGAAAAGTAGTAAATTACGTATCAAGAAAGTGGTCAGACAACGAGACACAATCTCTCCAACACTATTCAATGCGTGCTTAGAAGAAGTATTCAAGCTATTAGACTGGGAAAGTTTAGAATTGAGGATCAACGGCGCATATCTCAACAAACTTCAGTTTGCAGATGATGATGTCCTGTTCAGCAACACTAGGGATGAACTACAACAAATGATTGAAGCCCCAACCGAGACAGTATAAGAGCGGGGTTGAAGAATAACATGCAAAAGATAGAGGTAACAATGTTCAACGGCCTGACAAGGGAACCAACGTCGTTGAAAAGTTTGCAGTCATTGCATTCTATCGGTGCTGACATATGGGGCAGAAACTGGGAGGTTAAGAAAGAAGCTCGAGAGCAAGCTAAAGGACCGTACAAAGAGCGATGGAACGAAAAATGTTATTCGTAACGTTAAGAGGCAGGAAGAGATCGGTGTGGATCAGAGAGTGAACGGGGATAGCCGGTATTCTAGTTGATATTAATAGAAAAAAGAAAAAAACAGCTGAGCAGGCTATGTAATGCGTAGGGCAGATAATTGTTGGACCATTAGAGTTAGGGAATGAGCGCCACGGAAAGGCAAGTACAGCCGAGTACGGCAAAAAATTAAGTGGGTTGATGAAATTAGTTAATTTGCAGGTGCTAGTTGGAATCAGCTAACGCGCTAGACAGGGGTGACTGGAGATCGCTGGAAGAGGCCTTTGTCCTGCAGTGGACACAAAGAAATTGTCTGATGATGATGATGAAGAGGAAGAGTGGGAGATAGTCAGCATGGCGTATACGCAGGAGAATGCACAGGGCGACTGCATGCAGACAGTCACGTAGCCCAGTGTAGCCTTGACGTACTATGAATAGCCCGCGCATTGCTTTTCTGCGTTGCGAACGATGTTGCCATCGGTCTCTGAATCATCGCCTCGGGCAGTGCGCCGACCGGAAGTTCCGCGCTGTATCTCCAGGGTCAGCCGATCATGAGCGGTGTAGGATAAAATGAAATAGAATCGAGTAAGAGGCATCCTTACAATATGCCAGTCCTGCTTTCCATAAATACCTCAAGTGGGGCAATCGACTATCCCAATTCGAAAAGAATAGGCGTTTGTAAACGCCGCGTCCAGCCATTTGAGGCATAGCGTTGCTGCGCCGCAGCGGGATAGGCTCTATAGCTGAGATTTACAGTCGTAGCCCAGTATCTGGGGCAGGCAGATGTAAATTAGAGACGCTTGGAGAACTCGAATTTCTTGTGCCGTGCGAGCACACGTAGTTAACTCTCAGAATTTGTCCTCGACAGAGTGACCGGCACCGGGTGCAATGGGGGACATATTAGGCAGCCTCGTCAGTGAAGTCTGACGATGCCAAGACGACCGGGAAGCCGCTAAAATATGATGTCATTCCCTTTCTATACGGTGCATGATGAAACATATCGATTATTTCGGATGTCATATGGTCGTATATGTTGTGCGAAGTATTAAGCTGATTGGGGGCTCTGGAGAACGGCATTCTTATTCACAAAACACAACCCATTTCCGCCGCCTGTTCATCGGGGATATACTAGTTCATAGCGGCATGGATGACAGCAGGTGCTTTTGCTGTGGTTGTCGATAAGGGGACCCCTCGAAATTAGCAGTGTCCTTTTTCGATGAGATGATAACAGTAGATGTTGAGCTGATAGGCAATGTCGAACAGTTGGTGTAAGTATGCATGCAGTCTCCATAAGCCTGGTTGAGTAATAAAAGCGTCATCTGCTGCAAAGCTATGCGCTGACGAATGATTGCCTTTCTTCGGTATTCCAGGCATAGAGAGGCGTGAGTGAAGAATTTGTTTAGAACGACAGAAAACTTAGCTAGTTGGTAAGGATTCATTATGCAAAAAGGTGAGGCGTGCAGACAGGACACAAGAGAAGAGAAGTGCACTATCTTTCAGCTCTCTCAGCAATCTCTCAGCTATTTCTCACGTAGACCGGCACATGTACCCGACTGACACGTGGTGATACCATTCCAGAGCTTGCGCAGATGAGTTTTGTATTTTCTTTCTTCTTTTCGCCTCAGTGCTCCCTTCAGTTGGTAGTCGGCGTTCGTGTTGTCCACTTCTCTTGTGTCCTGTCTGCACGCCTCACCATTTTGCACAAGGAAGAATTTGTTTGGATCAAACTGGAAATGTTGGCAATTATTGTGTCTCTGGCAAGAAATAAACTTTTCAATCCTTTATGAAAGAATGATAGCATGAAGTGATATGAAAAATGTTTCGACAAAGAAGCACATTCTTTAAACGTGCTTAAGCAGTCGTATGCTTGAGGCTGGCACCTCAAAGATGTGAACAGGCTTTGTTCCTGGTGTGTTTGATCGTATGCCGTCGTGGTGAGGGTTGATCAGTCGCAAATATGTATCTAGAGGTCTGTGGTGCATGCCGACAAGAAAGCCAAATGAAGGCCAGGGATACTTGAAAAGTGGCCATTCGGCAGTTCCGTGCGCCAGGATGACATGGAATGTGGCGATGGCAGTTGTACGTCCAGAAGAAACACTGACTATGGGGAACGCCATAGTGACATGTGTACCTGTTTATCGAGGGACCACTTTTCATCGTCTAACAAACGTTATTGCTCAGTGCCACGTGACAATAGTTTAAGGAGCTCCAGATGAATTTCGACCACCTGGCGTTCTTCAGCGTTCGCCTATGTCAAAGTTAACAAGCGCTTTTTGCTCAGAATTCCTCCCTTTCCTCTCCGTTCTTTCCTTCCTCTTTACCACCGTGGCCAGGAATTGAGCCGGCGACCACGTAGTAGGCAGGGATTTCCGAGGCCACTGAGTCATCGCGTTGCAGGAAGCACGTGAACTATCACTACAAAGTTTTCCTAACCGATGGCGCGTTAAAATTATGAACTTGCAGAGGCGCAATAAGGGCACCGTTGCTTTAGTCGTAAAGGAGAGATCGTTAATACGGCGTTGAGTTATAATGCAGAAGCTAGCGGCGAAATATTAGCCACGCGAATGAGTGCCGTATTGGGATCATAATGAGTATCCTGGGTTTATTTTGTGCAGCCCACTGTTCCCGCAGGAAACCGCTAGCGAGGGGAGAAGGAACACCAGATGGCTAACATTACGATGCTGCGTTACGTTGCCACCACGCCGTTCTTATTACTCCGTTCGCTTTGCTTTCGAAGAGAACGAAAGGACCGTTACGTGTGTCGTTAACAATATTAACGGCGAACCGTTACCTCGCAACTCCTTAGCTAACGGGCTTGAAGTAACAAACTCTGAATCGGGCTTCTCTCTCTGTGGTGCGATAGAAAAAGAGTCGTTAAGGTTATTCGTAAGAGAACTGCTGATTTTTTTTCTCTTTCTTATTTTGCAAAGGAGTGTTTCCTGTCTCTTATACAGCTTTCTCTTTCATGTTCTTTGTCTTTTTTTTTTATATATGTATGAGCTAAGCTAAAGAAAACGGTCTTAAGGCCCTCGGGAGCGATCGTTCGCAGGCGTGCCGACACAACACCACGGGATGCGTTAATAAAAGAAAAAAGAAAAGCACGCCAACACAGAGGAAAGGGAAAAAAAAGGGTTTCGAGGCGAGGCAGCTGTTTCGGAAATGGCTTCCGAGCAGACGGCGGCATTGCTGGGTCAGGAGCCTTGCGGGCTCCGGGCGGAAGCTGGGTACGGCCCCCGTCAGGCGTCTCTTCGTGTTTCGAAACCCCTCTTTTTCTTTTTCCCTTTCTTCTTCTCCTGTTATTTTTCTCACTCTTTCCTTCGTCGCCTGCGTTTTCTTAGACGCGTCTTCAGCGCGAAGAAAGAACGCAATATAGGAAAGGTATGGAGAGAACGCCTTCCTTTCGCGAAGGAGCGTGTGCAGTACGGCGTGAAAGTGGGCCCAGCCCTCCCTCGGGAACCGACGTTTATTTGAAAGGGGAACGACTCACGTGGCCATAGGCTACGCTTCTTTCTATACGCCTTAACCGAGTTTGGTTAAGGCATTTGGTCTATCGGTATTCCAGCGCTTCTTGCAGACGAGGGATTCGCCCTATCCCCCGACATATATACTTTAGATAACAATGTGGATAGATTGTTTCGAAACGCAGAGCATTCTGCCTGCATTTACGTAACCGCTGACCAGCAGTCTGCTCTGGCTAAGGTGACGGATCGAGGAGAAAACGTATTTAGGAAAGGAACGGGGTCGGGGTTGGTAAAAGAAACTTGAGGACGAGAAAAACAAGGCCTAATATGTGAAGGTAATAAAGCAATACGGACGAAAACATTCCAGAGCGTGTCGTTATAAGGAACGAGGATAACAAATGTAAATATTGACGTTGTTTTCCAGCAATAGTCATCTGAACTGGTGTCGTTCCTAAATCCAATGGTTTGGGGAACACTGAGTTCATCCACTGGTAGAGCCAGTCCTTTCGTTCGTGAGCTGAAGACCCCTGCGCCGTCTTCAGCTAACCACCAACGCACACCCTTGATAACTCTGGCGCTTTATAAACCTTAGAGCATACGTTACTGAAATACCTCGGAAAGTGGCTTTTTTTGCAGTTATCGCAGCTCGTGGTGCCGGGCTCGATCTCTGGGCCACGGCGAATTTTTCTTCGCTGCGATGCTTTGCTTCAGAGGAACACATACGCTCTAAAAACAGTTGCACCTTTTGGGGTGTGTATTTGCCACACAACATAAATCGTTATCTGTCTAGCTTGCGTTTTATTTCTTGCAAACGCTCAGCTCGTTACTTTCATGTCGAAAATGCTCTGTCATGCTGATAACGCGCATGCTCTTCGTGACATGGAAGTACCGAGCTCGCAGCGTTAAAGAAAGGAACTACGTGCAAGACTGACGACGATTATTGCTGTGTGGAAAATATACACCCCGAAGGGTGGAACTGTTTTTAGAGTGCACGCGTTTATTTGGTCATTCTATGCTGCTTTGATGCCGGATGGATACGAACTTTGCGCTTCCGCTTCTGTCCAACTTTGTCACTGAGGAAGTGGTCAGGACTGTGACAATGTTTCCATGCCCTCTGTGCACCCGAAAGAATTATACGAAGTCCAGTTTTCATAATTACGGATCTGGAACAAATGAAAAGTCGCGCTTCAGCAGCAGTCACCGATAATGAAGAGGTCGCTGTAATCTCGGTAAGATGTGGTGGTGTTGGTGGCGATGATGTGACTACAGTTGCCATGGGGTTCGCGTGAGAGATCTGTCCGGCAATTGCGTCGTCTGTGCGTCTCTTTCCGCGTCACTTTTTCGCGCACTCCCCGCAGTCCTTTCGGGAAGCCTAACTGTTCCTACACGTTCGCGTGGAAATCCTGTTTTTCTCATGCTGCCCAGAAAACTCCTCCTTGCAGTACAAAAGCCTTCTTTAGGACCATATCAAGTGCTCTCTATATATCGCCAAATTCCTGGCGCTCAGTGCAAGATAGAGAAGAAGCAGTAGTGACTTTGAATATGCATGCTGATATGCAGGCCGATCCTGCTCTTACCTTGCATAGGAGGTTCGTTCCTTTCAACACAGGGCCGGTGCGGCGCTTTGAAAGCGAACGAAAGAGGCATCGACTTGTCTCCTTAGGAAGTTGGTAATTCACCGAAGCTCTGACTGGTGGCTGCCTTGAAAGTGCTTTAGTATCTTTAGTGTCCCTTAAAGATGTGTAGTTTCGGCCCCCCCCCCCCCCGCTATTTTTTTTTGCCTTTATTTATATCAAGACAAGCCTGCGAAGGGTCTGCACGCCACCCAGTGAGAACGCAAGGATACTCGTGTACGACTGACATTTAAATGGGATATTCCGACAATAAAGGGCGCAAAGAAACGGGAAAGGAGGAACCGTTAAGGGGAAGAGGGAGAGGAACCACATTTGGGTGCCACGAGGCCCGTGCAACAATCGAGCCGAGGTTGTTCTTACGTGCCGGCGCCGGAAGCAGGTCGGATCCAGAGCCACGGAAAAGTGGCAAACAGGAAGTTCCCGTCGCACCCAGTGGTCCCGGGGAAGTCGCGCCTCGCCGATCGTGGAAGCCCTGCTGGAGGGGAACAACTGGGAAAAAGTTGAACGAACCACAGAAAGAAGAAGCGAAAAATGGAAGCGAACAGAAAGGAGAAACTCTTCCCACTACGCTTTTACTATGTTGCCATTCATGGGGAGAGCGCCGGATCGCTGCTCTTGTTCCTATTTGTTAACTTCTCCCGCACGTTTTCTTTCCTGCTTTCCTGCCGCAGGCAGGCTGCGGCACTGAGGTCCGGGAGCTCGAGCCTGTGTGTGCGGGCCAGTTTTGAAACTGCTGTTGCCGCTCGGCGGCAGCGGGATGCGCCATACGGTGTGAACGTGATCCGTTGGAGGCGGGGAGTTGTGCACCGTGTCAGTTTTCTTTTTTTCCTCACCATATTTGCCTTCTTAACTTTAAACCTTTCTGTTTTTCTTTTTTTCAGATCCTGTGGCTGGGCATGACGTAAAGGTCAAATTGTCACCGCGGCTAGCAACTCGAAGATGCGCCTTCTGTCGTAACCTTGGGAACAGGGCAGCTTCTCGGAAGATATCTCGATATGTGCTTCTTGCCCTATCTTTTGGGCAGTCGGGTAAGGTATGGACATTACGGCACTGTCCCGGTGCGCGTCCTTTGTAAGCTATTACCTTTAAAAATTAAGAAACGCGCTCGGTTGGTTGTATTTTACCTCCTTAATTAAGGATTATGGTTAGTGTCCTTATGTTGTTAAGGAAAAGAGCTTCATATACGGTAGAAAACATATTTGACTCGAGCATCACCACCACATGTCACGAGGCCATGAGTGTAAGTAAATGCAGAAAAAATTTTAACGGTATCTGCCCGTATGGGTAGGCTACCGTAAATTATGGTAAGCTTCACGATTAAGAGCTACAACGGACACTCTGATAATGAAGACGCGCTCACTGCGATGTGCACATAAATGAGAAAGGGGGCAGTACATTTTTTAGATTGGAGGTAAGCGACAACTTCAACTATCAGTCCACGAAAACGTGTGGCCGAGATATATCGTCGAAGTTCTCAAGGCTTAAGCTTGGAGACAAATAAAGTGCGCTTCTTTTCCTTCGCGCGCACTGGCATTGCATACCACTGCGCCACACATTAGAGAAGTAGCTGTGCATCGACGTGAAAGTCAGTCAACTAATAATAACAAACGACGACGTATTCAAAAGTCACGGTTGCAGGATTGATTGAATCAAGCCCTCTACGTGGCCAGGTGCGCAACGTAAACAAGACGTACACTAACAAGCGGCCTACTGTTGCATAATCAGTAGTGAAAGTTAACCAGTAGCGTAGGCGGCGATGAATCGGGTGTTGCGCTTGGCAGGCGAAATCGCATTGTTCGCGCTGGCGTGGTGTCGGGCTTCGAGTATCGGAAAAAAACCGACGGGGTTCTTTGTTCTTTTTCTTCGGAGACCGCGCTGTGCGCAGGTGCGACACGCACGTCACTCGAAAAGCACTCACACCACCTGTGTGGCTATCGAAAAGGTATCCGGAAGGACCTCAAGCTTTACCTCTAAAAAAAAAAAAAAAGAACCGTTTTTGTGAACAATGTGTTGTGAAATACCAGGGCACTGTGCTCTGACCGACTGTTTTGTTTTCAATCAACTGTTGCACTCGTGCTGACGTCATAGCGGGGATGCGCAAAAAGAAGAAGAAAAAAGAAAGCTCTGTAATAAAACAAGGTAGGGCTGAACAGACGGTTACTGTTCATAAGGTTACACAAATGACTTGCACGCCAGCAAAGACCTATTGCATTTCGCCGGCGAGTACTCTGAAGGGGCTTGGCTTCCTGATGAACTGGAGGATTCCATAGGGAGTGTCTATGCCATTGTTGTGATAACAATGTAGTTTCTCTTTATGTTCGTGTTACTATGTCGCCGCTTATTTACCGCGAACACAATAGGGACGCAGCGAGGACTCGGCCTAACGAAGCGAAACATAACGTAGTATAATGGAATGAAACCAGTACGGTTGCCAAGCACTAGGGAGTGCCTTGTGACTAAGTCTGCACTACATCGGCCTGCGCTTTGTTCGATCTTTGCGTAATCTTGGCGTTCGCTTTTAACCGTGACTGCACTCCCCCTTGTTCTTATTGCTTCTTCATTATTCATGTAATATTCGTGAAATATAAGGAGAACGATGTTGTTGGCTTCCGAGCCGGAATTGTTCTTTTTGGGTAACATGGGTCAGTACAAGAGCCTATAATTAGGCTTATTCGTTGAGTGGTTCCTCGTCCCTACTGTATTTGATGTCTTCATAGTAACGCGTCGCATCACTTTTTCACTTCCTTCTGGTGATGATTGATGCGGTTCAACGTCCCGCAGTAATACTCGGACTACGACAAACACGATGGAGGGTCTTAAATTTAATCTCGATTACCCATAGTTATTCAACGTGCATCGTGGTACTCGTGGTACGCGAGCTGTTTTCTGTTCCGTTCCCGTACGAAAATGCGGCTACGGAGGCCAGCGAGATCGACCCTGCGACGTCGTGCTGAGCAGCATAGCGCCATAGTCACAGAGTTAGCTGTTGGAGGCTCTCTCTCTCTCTCTCTCTCTCTCTCTCTCTCTCTCTCTCTCTCTCTCTCTCTCTCTCTCTCTCTCTCTCTCACACACACACACACACACACACACACACACACACACACACACACAAACACACACACACACACACACACTTCCTCCTCCCTTTTCTCTAGTGAAATTGAAGTAATAGGGAATGTGGTAATAGCTGGAGACGCAAGCTTTACCGCAGGTTTGGCATTCACATCCGTATGCGCATGATGAGGGATAAAAGAGACCAACGGAAAACACACACGCGATCGCGCGAAAGGCTTTGAAGCGCGAACTGTAGGTAAATAGCAGTGTTATCGAGGCCCGTATCCCCTAGAAACACGAGAGACGTTTGACTGCAGAGTAATCAACCCCACGCCGATATATCTGCCTTCGTGAGTGAACATTCGTTCTTCCCAACGTTAGTTCTTATTGTATGTCATAATCCTGCACATGCATATAAGAAATCAGTATTCGAATGAGCTGCTCGCTTCGCTGTACGTTACCGTTTATATATATATATATATATATATATATATATATATATATATATATATATATATATATATATATATATATATATATATATATATATATATATAACGTAGAAGGTTCAAAACCAGCTACTCCTCTAACAACGCAGCTCACCACCTTATTCGCAGCAAATTCGACAGAACATATGATCCCGTGTCTTACGTAACAACGTTGTGAATGTATAAGGACCACGTAACAAGCGATGGAGCGCAATATTACTTGCGTTTCATTAGGAGATGAAACGACGGCATTGTGGATCAGATTTACAGAGAGCGCCGGCAGCTGATATTCTAGTTTATACTGAGGGAAGTGGAGTAACAAGGCGAAGGTAATTCCATACATGCGGAAGAGCCCTTCTCCTTGCAATGGACTGGAGAATTGGATGGCGAGGTGGTAATTACAACTACGATTAGGTGTGACTCAGGCATGTTAGGTAATTAATTGTTCGGATTGGCTAACCAGTGTTCCCCTCTAGGAACAGAAGGACTGGAAAACGCAGACCAGAGTGGCGTAGGATAAAATCGAGTGATGAAATCATCGTCACGACGATGGGGATGTCAACAGCTCGGCTGTCCCATCCGGCCCGGCGCTCGTAAAAGCGGAGTCATTGGTCCCGAGCGGTACGTCGGCACCAGCACTTCGGAAGACGACATTGTGGTGACAGATCGTCTGTCCCGGCGTGATTTATGTCTCACTTTGACCGACTGGCGGGAAGCCACAGCGGCACGATCAACTCCACCACGTGAGTGCCTCTCGGGCGCCACCTTGTCGCGCTACCGTTAACGTTGGCCTCGGGCGAGGAGGAATGAATGCGGTCCGGCGGAACTCCCATCGTCCTGTTTACTCGCTAACTCTGCGCGCTCCTGTCTCGTTCGAGTTCTGTGTGACACATGTCGTGTCTCCTTCCGAACCCTCCGACCACTCTCGCTCGGGCGAAGGAGCCAACGCTCGCATTGTCAACATGCGAGCACCGAAATAGAAAGCCTGGCCACCTGCCTTGACCGTGGGCGCTGGCTCCGAAGAGCCTGCACGCCATGTCTCGGGGGAATCATCAGGCACTCGTGAACAGAGGAAGAAAAAGAGGAAGCGAGACTATTGTTTATTGTCGATGAAAGCTGAAAACGTGGAGCCGCGGTTTAAATAACACCGGTGTCCTCCGTCGAGAAGCCGCCTCTGCCGGAAAGGGGACACTTGCGAAGAGCAGCGACAACTATTTACGCACTCTACTGGATGTGTCAACGAACACGTTAGCTTTAAAACATATAAAAAAAATTGAAAATCGCAGTGGAGAAGTTATGAACTGTGGCAGAACGAGGAATGTCGCTTGAGGCAACGTTTCGACAAGGGGACTTGTTGGCATGCAGCAATTCAGAGCAGCAACAGAACAAATTATTATTACTTTTTTTTGTCATTGTATTCTTAGGCCTGTAGAAGCACGGGAGTGGACGCTTCTGCCACGGCGGTGCGCCAGTGAGATCTGAGAACATGACCGGTGTAGTATCATGTGTGCATTGAACGCAATGTCCTCCAACATGTGCTACAAACCCTGGGTTGAATTGCGTTGAGATGTCGAATTCTCCGCCCTGTATAAGAGGCGCGCTTCGCCGTAACCGGCGCCTTTGTCGCAGTACTATATATACAAGAACAGTAGGAAAATTTATTGACTTTACTTATTTGTACCCTCAAGCTAGAGCATATTACATAACAGAGTGAAGCGGTTTAACTATACAAAGAAATTTAAAGTTGACAACAACAGAATAAAAGTAAAAGTATCAAACATACAAGCTTACAAGAAAGGTCCACATTTAGAAAGCATGACAATATAGTAATAACGCGAGGTGATTAGTCTGTTAACTTGCCAGTGACAGAACGAAACAAAGAAACATCTTTGATTGTGGCAACAGTGGAGGAAAGGCTGTTCGAATCATGGCATGTGCGTGCAGTGAATCAATCAAAATGTTTTTGTGCTAAAGGTTTCGATCATCACGAAATGCCAATCGTTCGGGTAGGGTCGCAATGCGAGTATTTCAAATTGATTGGAAACTAGAGAAACAGTCTGACATCGCAGGTGCTCCATGTGGTTTTGCGGCGGTTGGCGTCCAAGAGAACAATCGTGTCCCTCCCATCCGAGTTAAAAATTTTTGTTTGGCAATTTTGAGGCGCTGGCTTTTATGTCGTGCAGAAAGCTATTCATAATAAAAGTGCTCGAAGGGAATATATATATTGCGCCAAGGGAACAATACGTATGCGGGCTCTTAGAGAACTTGACATGCGCGCCGCAGCAGCCAGCGGCACATCGACTATGAGGCATTCATAAAAAGGTGACTCAGAGTCACCGACTATATGACTCCTCGGGAAAGGGGATTGGTAAAGTGGGGCATTATACGTCTTAGCGGTGCCGTTGTTCTATCTCGAGAAGTACGTGCGGGGATGTATACTGTCGGGCTTTGTGCGGTGAAGGTCACGGGAAATTAGAAAATAAGTAAAGTAACATAAAATGGCGCGCTTAAAAGAAGCTTCTCATGCACAGCGGTTACCAGAATGCAAAGAGCTACAAAAACTTCGGCACGCGAAAACGCCCGCACGCACAATGTGGTGTGCGTGTGCGCGTCTCTGTCGAAGGGATTGGGACTGATAAACCGCCGGCGACTGCTTCTAATTGTCTCATATCTTTCGAGCAGGCAGGCCGACCGGCTGGCCGACACGCCTCTCGTGTTGAATCCCTTCAGGCCGGGTGCCGTTGCGCGCAGCGCTTGAAACAAAAGGAAAGCCAAAAGAAAGGCGTGCAAGAAGCAATGCAGCCAGGAACCGGCATGCAGAGGAAAGACACCACCAAGTGCCGAAGGACACAACAAAACGCCAGGGACTCCGTCGGTCTCTGTCGATGTATTGTGCGCTGTGATCAAATAGACACGTATAACCAACTAGCCCACCAGTTTGTCCCGGGAAAATGCAGACAGGACAGAAAAAAAAAAAAAAAGAAGAAATGTAGAAGGGAGCGGGCGCGCCGGATTCCGAGAAAGCAGCGGACGAGGATCGCTTCTGCTCGCAGGAGCAGCAGTGTCTGTCGTTCATGTAAGGCGTCCCCGATATCTGCCGGGCCGTGCACTCACGGGCCGGGCACTCGGACCCGGAGGCTGCGGGGAGCAGCAACCTCGTATTTAGGTTGGCCTTACACCACCGCAGCTTTGGCGAGCGCGCTGTCGACTTTGTTTCTACGGCGGCGAAGGCATCCGCCGCTAGCTCCGCCGATTTCACTCGGTTCTGTCGCGTGTGCTGTTCGGCGGCGTGGAAGAAAGCCCTGTGAGCGGCGCGCAGTGGGGGCCGCGTGACTTTGGCTTTTGCTGGCCCTATTTCTTTCGCGAGAAGTGCTCGTTTTCCGCTCGCGTGACCCGGCGTGCGTGTGTGTGTGTGCGTGATTGCGTGCGTGGGTGTGTGTGTGTGCGTGCGTGCGTGTGTGCGTATGTGTTTCGCTTTATTTGCGGTTTGCGGCTCAGTTCACGGTGTTCTTATTTAGTATTTATTTTTGATGCAGTTCGCGTTGAGTTCGCCGCTATTGCTTGGGCACTATGGTCTCTCCGGACGAAATTGAGGACGAAGCTCACTCACCTATGATCACTGCCCTAAGACTGGTTCACGACTGCAGATATGTAAATAGTCCCCACACCCAACGGCTCTCATTTTTGTTCGGAACTTGTTCGACTTCCCAAGCCTCTTGCAATTTTGTCTATTGTTACCCTAATCTTGTTTGAACTCCTATATATGTATTGCGGTGTGCTCCAACGCTTCGAATTCAGTGGAACTTATACCCCTGTCACACTGGGAGTTTTAATGTCATTCGAATCGAACGGCATTCGGTGCAACGAATGTCATTTGGCCGCGGAGGTGCTACACTCGAAAAATTAATGTCATTCGGTGGCGATATCAATGGCGATCATTCCGAAAAAAAAACGTGGCAACTAAAGTAGAACAAGGTAGGTATAAAGTGCTTGCATAGGCAATCCATATATTTAAATATATTTTTGGAACGTCACTTCACTGAAAAAAAATATTTTAGTAATGCCTATAAAAAAAGTTATTCTATTTCAGACTATGTGGCCACTATAAGCCAAAACAAGGCTTAGCCACCTGAGTAGCCGATAAATTGAAAACAAACAAAATGGCTGACATGGCGACGCTGGACGACGACGCTAAGTTGCAGCAGGTGAAGCGATTAGTTGCTGCGTATTTTGCATTACGAGCAAGGCGTAATAATCGGAGGAAGCGATTAGACGTTCTATGGCCGACGAGCAGAGTGGCGGCGGCATGGGCGACGGCCAGACGCTGCTGAGCTGGAAAGTAACAACATTTTGCGACAGCCTGCCGCACATATTTTGTCTCTTTAAAGTAGCAAAACCATTAAAACCCGCAAACGTTATTATTCCTGTACGAGTACGGTTTTCAATTTGCAAATATTGTGTCCTGTTCTGCTTTGTTTCTGGGGTTGAGAGTACACATTCGCTCCGAGTGCGAAGCCGAATGAGTTTCTCGAACTCATTCGATTGCGGAAGTCATTCGGCGCTAATGACATTAAATATCGCCGTGTAGCAACCGAATAATGTCATTCGATGCTAATGCCATTCGGTTCGAATGACATTAAAACACCCAGTGTGACAGGCGTATTACTCCACGTTTTTGAGACTTGCTTGTTCAACACCTACTCCCCACGGATTCTTTACAGCATATGCTACGTTATGCGATGCCTCTGCGCGTGATCGGATCACCTGTCAGCTTTTGGGTATATATTCTCGCGAAATTTGTGACAACGGCATCGTAGCACGAGCCTAACCGTAAGCAACTTTTGTGGGCTGCAGCACAACCAGGCTGAGCACAATCCGTGCGCGAAATCAAAAACATGCTGATGTGTGTAGTCGTTCGCATATACACTTGTCCGATGTATGCGCGCTGTCTTCCGTGCTGACAATTCTGGATCTTCTATGCACGTAATGATGGCTTGTGAGGCATTGCTATACTCATGGGGTGCCGGCCCTGCAATCAGCACATCGAGTACATACATTTTAGCAGATTAAGTGTTCTGGGGCAGCAGAGTAAAGAGAGAGAGAGAGAGAAGGGAAGAAGGAAAGGCAGGGAGGTTAACCAGACTGAGTCCAGTTTGCTACCCTACACGTGGGGAGGGGAATGGGGAGTTAGAGAGAGCAGAGTAAAAATACAAGAAACGCCTAAGTCCATTTTTATCCACATACGCTCACTAAAAATTCCTAAATAGACCTCGCAGACTTCAGAGAAAAAGATTCTTCGACCATGGCCCCTAGCGTCGCAGGCTTACAAATCGACGCGGGCATTGCTACGGTTCATGAAATCGACTGGCGTCAGTGACTGATTGTAGGCGTGAAGTCACATACAACCGCACGTGTTCACATTGATATTGTCTTCCTCCTTCACTCTCTTTTATTTCTTTTCATCCCTAACCCCCTCCCCTCAGTGTTCCCTTGTTTTGCGTGGGACGCTTGGTGACGTATACAGTTGTCAAGACACTTGTCTGAAAGGCCCGTGGCGCGTGCTCCATGGATGGCGCTGGCGGTATTAGCGACAAGACGTGGTACGACAGCGGCTGGATGTGACCATGCTCGGCTACTTTTACGGGATGCCTTGTCTCCTGTCGCCGAGTTGGTCGCTTCATGCCTTGGCAGCTGCCTTAACCACCAGGAGTGCGTTCTGTACAAGTGTGTTGACCTCTGTACGTGCGTACAGAGGTCTCATTTCGCTAGAAACACATTTCTCTAGAACGCGTGAACCACGTGCTCAGGACTGACTGCGCTAGCGATATCTGAAGATGGCGTCTGGCGCAAAATCGACTAGGTGTGAGCTCGCGTGACTACACGTACAGTTTCCATCGATTTCTTTCGGCCTGGTGGTCGGCCCAAGCTTTGCTGGCTGCTCCTTGCTGGCTGCTTTGGCACTCAAATTGAGCGTGTTCTAGACAAATGCGTTGACCTCTGTACATATACAGCAGTGTTTCGAGGTATTTTGCTGTCCCATGCAAAATCAGATTATTACATCTGTCTCCACTCTGGCACTAAATTTATGTGTATCGTAATTAAAAGCTAAGCGTAGCTTTGTGAGACGTTATTATCGCAAAGAAAAAAACGCGCGTATGTTTCCGGATATCAGTTCAGTGTTCCGGGATCAACTCTTCATAGGGTTTCCTACTAAATTTTTGTAGGACATAGGGAGCCATAAAAAGGGAGTGAATAAAATCGCGAAGTGGAATCAAACTTGTGTCCGACTGAATGCAACGTTTTCTGCGGCCCTCTGGTGAAAAATGCTAGTGAAGCCATGTGACGGGTGACGAACTGCACTGCGCCCTTCCCAAGGAGCCGGCCTAGGCTTCCGCCTTCTTCGCCTACAGGACCGCTGCTGAACATAATTACTAGTCGTGAGTTAAGTATATGTAATATATGAACAGACGGTAACGAACATTGACACAAGAGCGACAGAACAGACAAAACATACATCTCTCTTTGTCACGTGTTCTATACACGCCTGCTTTTAAAAATAATGAATCCTTAACAAATAGCTCACCTCTTTATCGCTATACCTTCTATCGCTGCGTGAATGGTGTTGGTATATGCTGAAAGACCGTTAGATATGATCAGTCGTTCACTTTACGCTTCCTTCAATCATGGTGAAGAAGAAGCGCAGTGTGTAACCCTGCTCATTACATCTGCCACCCCCGGCGTAATGAACAGAATCAGTTGTATACCGCGTGAATTCGTAGTATGTACTGTGCGTGAGACCGAGGTCAGTTAACCAGGTTTCGCCTCATTTGCTGCCCCATATTAGGGAAATGGGGAAGCGGCATAATATGAAGAAAAGGAAAGATAAGTGAAAAGGGATAACAAGTGAAACGCGCGCACAGAACAGCGCTCACCGTGCATTAAAAGATGGTTTCAGAGCTCCGTAACATTGAAAAAAATTGCAGCGGCGTTCTGGTGTCCTTCTGTGTTAACGATGGTCGAGTAGATGGTGTCAGTACGTTTTCTTTCGTGAAAGCTTCGTCGTCCACTTTACTTAGAGCAGCACGCAAAGCCAGTCTTACATCATCAAAAGGGCAGTGTAGACTTTCTATGGCTTCGTTGCAACTAGAGTGCGACCGGCTTTTCGATTTATTTCTAAGCTGCGCGAATTGTACTGTGAAATAAATCATTGAGGAAAGTTTATTATTGTAGGCACGTTCTGAGTGTACTCTATGTAGATTTAGCATCAAGGAGTACCCGGCTTATCGCCAAGTTGGCGTCTCCCTCTCTCTCTCTCTCTCTCTCTCTCTCTCTCTCTCTCTCTCTATATATATATATATATATATATATATATATATATATATATATATATATATATATATATATATATATATATACAGAGAGAGAGGCATGCTTCAGGAAATTAGCGTACCTTGTTTTTATACCACCGCCTGCCATTTGTTCAGAAAAGCAAGCGTGTCTTTGCCATGACTCACACACAAAATGTTTTACCGGGGCACGATGGAATAGAGCCGCGCTCGCAGGTGGTTTTTCTTTAGCGCGGCGCAGCTGGCGGGAAGTGCGGCGCGTGCTTTTGCTCACGTATACTGCGCTGTATAGAATGGTTAACTCACGCCATCTGTTGTCTTTTCAAGGAACGGCTTAGCTTTGTAACACTATACTAGACTATCGATCTGTAGTTCAGAGCGACTGCACGGGCCTCATCAGGCGTCACGCTACGTAAAAGCTATACTCTCGCAAACAATTTAGTTAGCCCGCATATTATCAAGCTTAGAAACCAACGTCTCAGGTCTCGACGAAGCAATGGTGTAGTGTTGGCGTCGTCTATTAGCGTCATCGCTTGATTCGCACCAAAGCATACCAGACGGCTGATATTGCCAGCGCTACGGTATACTTTCGGTATCGCTGGGAAACTGATGACGGTGATGAAGTGGTATTTAGTAGCGCAAGTGCCAGATGTGGTATAGTTGGAATCGAACGGTGAAATATTTCCTTGGCGCAGAAGTGTAGAAGTGCGCGTTGCGCACTAAACAATAAAAAAGAAGGCTTCGATCAGCTGTTGTAGCTTGAGCGATACTTATTCATTGGGCTTAAACAACGCAAGGAAACGCGAGCGGAGAGGAAAGGACTTCCCGTTGTACGCTCTTCCAGGCGCTGATTAGTCGCAGTGAATTCAAACCAACTAGCTCAACTTTGAACGTGGTACGCAGTACGGCCTCCTTCACAGCGTACCGCGACACCTGGGAAATAAAGGGGAAGCGGCTTTGCTTATAGCCACATCCAGAGATGGTGTGCTCAAGCAACTGGGGCAGAATTCCTGTTGCAATGAACCGATTTCATCAACAGTTGTCGAACGAGCGACGTCTAGAAAGCCAACGTTTCAACGAGGTTACTTGCCTTATTCAAGTAATCTTGTCGAAACGATGGCTCCCGAGAGACCCTTTAATGTATCAATCTCGATGGAATCACGTGTAGTCCCCACCTTCCTGTGTATCTCTGTCTTCAATATGCAGACTTGTTCTGGTTAGCTGCAGGCTTAAAGAAGGCAGTGTGCAAGTAAAACCACAGAATTTTATTATACCTCTGATATGTTCGAGGTGCGTTAAGCTCTTGGAGGGAAGATGGTTCTGGCATTGCGTCACTAATCGAGAGCAAGTGAAGCAACATGAAAATATTTAGTTAAAGTGAGTCTATAACCAATATCATCAGGAAGTTAGCTTAGTAGGGAAGGATACTTTTGAAGTGCATAATTCGTATTTATTTGGCGGGACAAAGTTGGTTGATACGAAAACGATGAAACGCATATTTTCTTCAATTTTGCGCAGCGTTGGTATTCATTAGGACGCCACGATAATTAGAGTATATTTTCAAAAACGTTAGGAGAGTTCACTAATTACTTTTTTTGTTTGGAATGCAATGCAATTTTTGTTGACGAGTCCCAAGTAAACGTCGTCCAGTTCTTATTGCATCATGAGGATCAATAGTAAAACTTTGAAGCCCGTGTTTAGCTTCTGCGTCTTTTCCGGCTTAGCTGTCGATTCCTCTCGCAGTAGGGCCAATATTTCTGGCCATGCGAGAAAAACAATTCAATAATTCAGTTTTAAAAAATGAGGAGCCATTCCACTCCGTGAAGTTGGATGACCTGCGAACCTGTAGCACATCACACAGGGTTAGACACGAGTGAATGTATTGATTTTCATCATTTGGTAATGGCAGTGAGGATAGCTTTGTGATTACTGCGATATGCACTGATTGGTTAGGTTACAACCTTAGATAGAATCTTGATCAAAGTTAAACCTATACAAGAGCGTTGTTGAGTATAGTTGAGTGACTTGGATTAGTGTGGCACTTCAAACCAAACTTTTCTAGCACAAACTGAGTAAACAATTTTTTGTCTGTTTTTCAAATGTCATCATTGAAGCCTCCGATGATCAGAGGGGCAGTGTCATCACGGCTGATCCAGGCAAAGTGCGTGGTCATGAACTTATAGATATCATACTTGGGTGTGCCCGGCGATACATGCAAAGTGGGTTGCATTCCATTTTTAGGGGTTTATGAGCCATTGCTGATGATGATAGCTTTTGCTGTCACTTTTCTGTCCTCGGACACGATTGCGCCTTTGGGGGTAGCGGTAAACCACTTCGGTGTGAAAAAACAGTAAAGAGAAACGTTTAATCAGTTTAGACTGATACAGGATTCTTTCAAAACTCCATATTCATTGATTTTGCGACAATAGTTTGAATATTAGAAGAAATAAAGGCAAAAGTTGTATTTCTTGAATTTCGTGCTGAAACCCGAGCGCCGGTATACCGCAGTCTGACGTCACGGATTTCAATGTTTATTCATTTATTTATTATTCGGGTCCCTGTGGCTCAGTAAATGTTCTCGAAAATTGCCGATTTCACTCTTTTAGAATGGAATGTAGCCCATCTTGGCCAATGAACAATCGCGAAGGCCAGGAGCAGACGCTGTTAAAATTGATGACGTCATGGCGATCTGGCGCGGGAACCTCAAGGCGTCGTCGCCCGCCCGTATTTCGTTCTCGCTTCTTTTTCTGGCGCATCCGATTTCTTCTCACTATGGCAGTGGATGTTTCGCTATTGCAGGGAAGCAATTTACTAAGTCCGCTGAAAAACGTTTTCTCCCACACCGATGTCACACGAACACTCTTGATCGCCATCAAGCCCGATCCGGATCGAAATTATCGACTGCGATTGGCGCCCTCGTGCACCTTGCGCAAAGGAGCCAATCACGACCGAGAAATTTGATGCGAATCGGGCTTGATTGCAAGTGTGCCGTGTATTAAGCGTCCCTTTAACCTCACTCCTTCTCTACCCACCGTGGTAGTGGCTATGGTGTCGGGCAGCTAAGCACGAGGTCGCGGGATCGAATCCTGGCCACGGCGACCGCACTTGGAACACCCGTGTACTTAGATTTAGGTGCACATTAAGGAACCCCAAATGTTCCAAATTTCCGGTATCCCCGACTACGGCACGCCTCACAAGCAGAAAGTGAATTTCGCACGTGAAACTCCATAATTTAATGATTTTTTTAATTCATCCTTTACTGCTCCTTTAAAAGGATACCGATCAACATTATTGAAGGGGAAGTAACTTTTCCACCCGCTTGAAGCGCGTAAAAAGAACGCACGTAAGTACGAAGGTTGGAAAAAACTTGCGACGTTTGGGATATTTTAATTTGATACTAAATTTGTGTCGAAGTTACTTCCATGGCGTCATCGACGTTATCGTGACGTCATGACAAAGCAAAATATTGGGCTGTGTTATGACAACGCTATATAGGGTGTAAATAAGTGCATTGTATGTTTAGTGAAGCGCTTACAAATTCTGAGGTAGATTCCAAACAGTGGCAGAACAGACCCCTAAGCTGTCACAACTCCTTTATGCTGCGTCGCTGTTAGAAATCTATCAGTTGCTCGGATTGGCATACATCTGCAAAAGTTCTTTTTTAATTTTGATATTCTGATTTTTACAAGCGTGGACTTACTTTACGCAAGAAAGCACAATTCGGAAATAACGTGTCAGTGTACTCCTCCAAAGTAAAACTTCTAATGCCGGTTGATATCAACGCTTGTATTTATCAATGTGACATCTTGTCGGCGCACGCACTCCGAAAATTCCTAGAAAACCTTCGCGTAACGCCGCCTTTCTTCCATAAAAAACGCTTAAAAGCCTGAGGCGTAGCTTCTTGGAAGTGTACGCACCTTGATAACGTTAATGACCGCGGTCGCATTGGAGTGTGTCCGCGATGGCCTTTCGTTATCTAGTTCAACGTGATACGGTGAGGCGCTGTATAGAGCTCTGGCTCGACTTTCATTGATACGGAGTTGATGAATATTATTGTATTAAGCAAAAAGCACTAAGCTAGCTCACGTGAGAAAAAGCGATAGCTTTCTCCATCGCCCTGCTTGGCGTTACGTACAACTGTCCTGTTCACCGTTTTCGTAGACTTATATTCTTCATTGACTTTTGCGGAGCAGCATCTCAAGGTATTCCAGCGGTCGAGGCAAACTCAAGTTACTGAAGTCTTCCCCACTATGACACGGAATTCCGGTGTATCGTAGTGACAAATTTGTGTCAATTTGTGAGGGTTCATTAGTAATTGCAAATGAAAAATGCTACCGCATAGCTTTCCGGATATTGCTCCGAGAGCAATCAGCCGTCGAAATAAAAAAAGAAAATTAAAGAATGCGGCGAATAAAAATGCTGAGTGGAATCCACTTTCCATCCAACAATATCCCGCGTTGTCTACATATGGCCTACTAGTGAAACGCATGCTGACGGAGCCGCTACACTGAATCCTTGCCCAACAGCTCCGTATGGAAGCGCGCCTGTTTTGCCTGTGCAGGATGAAACGCGCTTGCTTTTGTGTGTCATTCGCGTGTGGGTCACTTTTTGCTGTTTTTCTGTTGTAGCGAATGTCGGGATGCTTTCAGTTTCTACACCATTTTTACGATTGTGTCGTTTGCCGCCACGTCTCATTAAACGTCTACGAATGGTCACCCTGGAAACGAGCCTGTGCGTGCCTGGTTTCTTGTGACCTCCTCTGCGTGCATTCATTTGCGACAGATTGTACGTGCCACGCTATACAATGTTGCCCTCTCGTAAATAGCTGCCTGGTTTTCACTGCAGTGCCACGTATTTAGACTCCACCGAAGTGATTCAATTTGTTTTCGTTCTTGCTTAGAAATGTCGCTGCTGTACGACATGGCCGAGTTCCTTCTTCGGCATCGTGGCAGTTACTGATAGATTGTAACTATGTATCTACGTGACTCTGAGATATGGCAGAGCTTGAAGAGGGCGATTTCCACGTCCTCGGTGAGCTTATAGAAAGGAAACATCAAAGAAAGAAAGAAAGAAAGAAAGAAAGAAAGAAGGAAAGAAAGAAAGAAAGCTACGATTGCTATGAAAAACATTATCCGCGAAAATGTTTCACTGTAGCAGCGTTGGCGCATGACTAGTTCTTTTCGAAGCGCTTTACGCTGTTGTTCGTGCCGCTGTGAAACCCCTGGAAAGGCCGGTGTTTAAAAGTAGGGAATTAAGAGTCAGGGACGTTGGAAGAATACGGGAGCAAAATAATTACCCGTCGTGTTAAGAATGCAAATTTGCATCAGCGCAGATGTAAAGTGATATTCTCAGTACTTCTAAGCTTGAAATTATAGCCTGGGTTCGTCAATCACAGAAGCTAGAAAAAAAAGCAAGAACCTAAATGTCGAACTTTGTACATAAGTGAACCAGGACATTTGCGCACGAAATACGCATTGGAAAAGGAAAGCCAGTGTATATATATACATATATATATATATATATATATATATATATATATATATATATATATATATATATATATATATATATATATATATATATATATATATATATATATATATATGTGTGTGTGTGTGTGTGTGTGTGTGTGTGTGTGTGTGTGTGTGTGTGTTGGACAGACAGACAGACAGACAGACAGACAGACAGACAGACAGACAGACAGACAGACAGACAGACAGATAGATAGATAGATAGATAGATAGATAGATAGATAGATAGATAGATAGATAGATAGATAGATAGATAGATAGATAGATAGATAGATAGATAGATAGATGGATGGATGGATGGATGGATGGATGGATGGATAGATAGATAGATAGATAGATAGATAGATAGATAGATAGATAGATAGATAGATAGATAGATAGATAGATAGATAGATAGATAGATAGATAGATAGATAGATAGATAGATAGATAGATAGATAGATAGATAGATAGATCATCCATTGCCAGCGCCAACTGAATTGTCTTTGAAAAGAGGTGTAATTGACCACCGTCCCCAGCAAGTGCGAAGTAGGGGGCAAAAGAAAAAAAAAACTGCCTTAAGGAAGCAAGAAGAGAACAATCTGACTGCTCCATTCGATGCCCATGACGTAGCCGTCATACATAATGGACGTCGCGAGCAGACGACACCGATGAATGCTCACACGCACGCACCGACGACCGCAATATCGAGCCGCCAGTTCATAACGGGACGAACGGCGGGGGACGAGCGATATTAAATTAGCAGAGCCTGCCTGCGAAGAAGCGGCTTCTTCAGAATCGAGGGCAAGAGGATGCTTGGAACTGAGTTTGGCCTATTTCAACACGACGGGCGAGACGCAGTTGCTTAGGCGTCGTGTCGCCCCCTATACCCCCGTGCCCCCAGCGTTCTCTACCCGTGCTTCATTATGCATGCATGCAGGGCGTGGTAACGCGAAGCGTCAACGGCTTTACGTACGGCGCTGCGCAGAGACTCTCCGTCTGATCTGCCTCTAGTGCGGGGTGTAGCGTAATTATCTGTGAGTGAAGCGAGAGCGATGGGGGGAGCTTTAACACCGCGATCGTGCGTGCGGTCCGTTTTCTAGATGCTGAGACCTTGAGCAGTGGACAGTCGTTGAAGGAAGTGTTGATTACATAGCACTGGAGACGCTTCTGTGCAATCAACGCCGCCTTGCATCTGATCAAGATGTGTTCTACGCAGTCAACTTCTACGTAATCAAGACATGTTGTGTTCCCCTGCGCTTCTTTGGTGATAAAGTTATTTACGTTGTGCGTGCATTACCATGAGGAGATCGAGTAACCGCTCAGCTTGTGAAACTGGGGGACTTATAGTGCGTCTACTTATTGGTGGTGTTTAATGTGTACCCTTGGTGACCGAAGGCCACTTGCGCAAATGATTAAAAAGAAAAAGAAAAGCTCACGGAGGCAGAATGTGATATTAGAGGCATTAATTCTTTAATACGATCTCATCGTTGTTATGCTTCGACTGGTTGTTTAGTCAACAGGTTGCTTCTTACACGATTTGCTGCGGTAATAATCGATGAGTATATATATATATATATATATATATGTTGTAATGTGTATTCATGTTGAAGTGACACGCGCAGCTCAAGGAAAGGAAGGAAAGGACACGCTCGTCCACTTGTCGTTATCATTTGCATACACACGCCCCATATTTGTACTGAAGCATATCGCTTCTTTGATCTGAGGCATATTCCGAGCGGGGATAACCGTGCAAGGGGTGTGATTCTTTGTTCTAAGGTTTGTATGGGATTGTATACGCGTTTCCGCGACCTTGTTGCTCATTGACACGCTGATAGTCATTGGTGAGACAACGAGCATCGTAACAGAGTTACGACCGGGTCGCCGCTTGTCACCGTAAAAGCAGCCGTAACTTCTTGCTTCTCTCGTTTTACTCGATAGCGACATGTCTCGTCCGTGCAATCGGCGATATTATGTTTGACCACGAGAGGGAAGCGAGCGCCGGAGGAGGAAGGCGCGTGGAGATGAAGGAGAGAATCGCGCGTCGGTGTATCAGCAGCCAGACGTCCCATCGTCGAGATTAATGTATCGTCCGCGACCGCGTTCGCGCGCTTTCCGTTTGTGATTTGAAACCGCGGTGCTCGCTGCGCATGTTGGCGGCTTCTTTTCTTGCGTGTTTAGGAATATGCGCTTGCCAAAGAATTGAGCGGCGCGGTGTAGGAGAAAGGAGGCGAAGCTTTGCGGAAGAGGAGGGTAGGCGGAGGCGCGCTGGGTTGAGCTCCTCAGGCAGTTTCTACGGGTTATGTGGGCGCTATGGACGTACAGGGTTCGTCTCGTGATCAAGAGGCCGAGTGCCAAGCGAGAAGGACGAAGCAGCGACGCAAGCGGCAGCGGGCCGAGCACGATACGATCGACCCGGAAGTCGTCGCGAAGCGCCGGGCATGAGCTGAACAAGTCCGGAAAAAGGCGCGGGTTCGGCGTGCCCAGGAGGCTCCCGAGGAACGTTCTAGGCGGCTTGCCACAATCTAAAGAATCGACCCGCAGTGCACGAAACTGGTATTCAGAGCACCCATGCGCTTGCGCGTAAGCCGCGTTGACGAAGTGAAACGTCACTGTAATTTTTTTTCTGTACCACTTTGGCGTATACTTGGTTTGTAGCGCGAAGTCACACAGACGCAGACTAAAAGACACGGCGGGCGCTAACTCTAAACTAAATCTTCATTAAAGCTATCAACATATAATTAGTTTACTTGAGAGTTTACTTGAGACTTTCATTTAGTTGAGAGTTAGCGCTCGTCCTGTCTTCTTCTAGTGTGCGTCCGTGTCACTTCGCGCTACAAACCAAGAATGTGTTACCGTACCAGCTCGTCCAACTCTCCAGCCTCTTTGGCGCTTGTGACGTCCATTGTACGCTTCCGTAGGGCTTATACTTGGCTGTGAGCTTTGTGGCGTGCCCCTGCACTGCCTTAGAATAAGGAGCGTTACGTGCAAGAATTGTATGTGCCACGGCGTGGATATACAACCACGCGGAACGTCATCCATACATACTGGCATACTTAACATAGCCAAGGCAGAGTACCAACTTCAGGGCTAGTGCGATGGAAAAAGACTGCGGAAAACTTTTGTCGAGAGTGCTTGCCGAAGAGATAAAGAAAAAAAAGTACAGAAGAGCAAGCTGCGTGCGCTTGAAAAAATAATGAGTTCAAGGTATATGGTGGTTGGAAGGACAACTTATTTTGCAGTGCGCAAAGAAAGAAAAGAAGAGAGAAATAAATATACAGATCTGTTAGAGGAGGGGATAGAGGGGGGGGGGTATCATGGGGCGAACGTACGACCTTTTAACCTTTCGCTCGGCTCCGCCAGCTCCACTCATTAAACGCGTGCGTCCAGCATCTGCTAATGATCCGCTCGGTCGTCCCGACTGTGTATAGGCGACCTCGCAACGAAATTTATGGCGTCACATTTTCGCCACTCATAACGCGGCCGTCGCGACCGCCGTCATTAGCTTGTTGCTTTATTTTTTTTCTTTCCCGCATTTTCCTTCTTTCAGTGTAATGTTAGGCTCTCTCGAAAACGGCTGTTACAAGGGATGTTGTCGAGCAGGGCGTAGACGTGACGTGCAGGAAGCCGGTGACACGGATATGGTGAGAACAATCATAGTCTTGGAGCCTAACAAATTCACGCTTGTATTCTCGCACTGTGGTGTGCGACAAAGAAAGAACCCAACGAACGAACCGACAAAAAAAAAGAAAGAAGAAGAAAGCAATAAACAAACAGGCAAGCCAACATGTAAGCAAAAAAGCAGACACGCAAACGAAGGAACAACAATGACAACGACATCTACAAGAGAAAAAAAAAAGAAAAAGAAATGCAAACAAACAAGCGACTGCAACAAGGTGAAACATACAAACAGGCAGCGCTCCATACAGGTAAACCTGCCAGCAGCGACGGCGTGCGATCTGGCCCTTCAGTGTTCTTAAAAGGTCAGGATCGCTCTTTGCGTTGAAGGCTATTTGTGTGACGTCAACGGATTAAAAAAAATGCTACTTTTTAAAGAGGTCAACTAGGCTGGCGCAAATACACACCAAGGTGACGTAGCCGGTATGATAAACTTCATCTTGAACCGAATAGAGATCGCATAAAAATTTTTATGTGCCGATGTAGAATGTATCTGAACTTCGTTATCTGGGTAGCAGTAGCTGTAGAATTCTCTTGCTACCGCGCTTTCATATTTAGCGTCCGTGCTCTTTCCGCTACAGCAACCTATATTTCTCGATGCTGATTTTACTAGCTCGTTTCTTTTTTGTTTTCTTCTCAGAATGACCGTTTTAATCTGCTGTGCCCATTGAACCCTACGTCTGGCTTCAATCACCGGCATCGCATGGCGCCACGACGCTATTTCTTCAAATTACTGCGACCATTTCGTTTTCATTCGGCTAGACGCCTTCATGCAGTAGTAGCACCGTTACAAACGCCAAAATAGCTCGTTTGGATATTATTTTGCATCCGAAAAACGAACCTTATAAGATATTCACTGATCATGCAGTAATGAGGCTGAAATAACACACAATAATGCGAGTCTATAACATCAGCCATCTTGTTTTCTTGTATTGTTGTTGTTCTCCTTTTGAAATCACTGGCACATACCCAAAGTGTGCGCACTTGAATCGAGGAGTTAAGAGAAGTGGACGACGACGTGGAGATTAACAGTTTCGAAGTTGTCTCATGATCACGAGTGAAATTTTGAGGCTGGTCCTGTGGCCGTGAAAAAATTGTAGCGCGACCCGCAACTGTTATGTAATAGGTCTTAAATGGGGCTCGTTGCGTCCGACCTTCGATGCCGCGCTATCAATGGGTCTATTTTAACTACGGACACACGTCGTGTATAGCTTTATTTCGGCGATACGTTGTATATTTCGCTCTTTTTCCCCACTCTGAAGTTGTATGGCGCTTCGCTTGCCTCTAATTTAAGCGCCTTGAAGCTGCCGTCGCATATAACGCGTCGCGTTATCGAGAATTTTGGCTTCAAGAGGCTTCTGCGGGGGCCGCGGATCATTAACAAGCTGCGTGCGGCAACGGGCTGCAAGAGGACAGCACCGCCGTCACGGCCGCCACCCATTATACCACGGTCGCGGTACTTTTCCAGCGTTGCCTTGCACACTGTGTGCGAGGCGCGCTCGTGTTCTCGGAAATGGAGATCGCGGCACTCCTCCGGCCGCGGCACGGATCGGGACCCTCTCGGCTTCCCTTCAAGGACGACGCGGCGGACGCCGAGCGCGTGAGTGCGCGCGCCAGACTCGACGAGTCGTCGAAGACGACGCGATGACGACCGGAAGCCTATTGCCGGCGCAGGCGCGAGCTCCGTCCGTCGAATCGACGCTCTCCGGAAGATGCAGTCTGGGGACGCAAGCTTGAGCGATTATTTCCGGGCCATCAGTGTATCCAGTGTTCTAGAACTGGTACAGCGCAACAAACAAACGAAGAAACAAGCCGAGCCGGCCAGAATGTTTAATATTTATTATTCAGTGCTCTGTTCCTTTATCCGGCCGGCTCGGCTTGTTTCTTCCTTTGTATGTTGCGCTGTACCAGTTCTAGAATGCAATACCCACTCGCCCAGTAATCAACGCTAGTGTATCGAGTGAGCGTTGACGAAGGGCATTTTTTTAGAATGAAAACAGTAAATAATTAAGCCGAGCGTGTAACCAGGAAACTGCGTGTTAGTGAATGTATTCAGTGAGGAATGAGAAAAGGGCTAGCAGTTCTTTAATTAAGGAGAAAATGTAGCCTTAAGGCTTCTAGGTAACTTAATAATACTAACATTAATGGTAATAATGGTAATAAGGTAACATTAATAATGAAGTAAATAAATTTTGAGCGTTTTGTTTATAAGAAGATTCGAAGTGCTAGTAAATTAGATCTAGCAGGTTCACGCGTGAACATCCAGTATCCACAACTAATGGATACAAAAGTTAGCGCAGAACAACAACTTTGCACTTTGCACCGACTGGACTTAAAACCGTTCACCGAGTCAAAGATACTCGGACCGTGGCCACACCCGTCACTGGCACGAAAAGCGAATCGTGCATTAGTGCAATACTTGAGGTGCACCGGTTTGAGAGACCGTTTATAGTGTCCCTGTGCATAGTGTCCCGCCCACACGCACTCAGTGCTCACACTCTTCATTTTTCCTCTTTCTATTCCCCTTTATCCCACCCCCAGTGTAGGGTAGCAAACCGGATGCTCTTCTGGTTGACCTCCCTGCCTTTGCTGTCCTTGCTTTCTCTCTCTCTCTCTATCTCTCTCTCTCTGACCAAGCTCTGCATTGCGTGGCTCAACGTGCTGGCTGCGCATGCTATCGAAGGGGACGTGCAGTAGTATTGCCGATTCAACGAAATGCTCATTCTGCCGTTTTGTGACCGAATGACCAGACAGCATGCTTAAGGAAAATTTTTCGGGAATACAAGTCGGTGAGCTAACAGCAGACGTTACCGATGTAAAAAGGAATACTTTTTTTATTAATATTTATTTAACCAATACTTCCCATGGATTTACTGGAATCTTCTTTAAAATATTCGTGCATCTACGAGCCTTGGGGGTATTTCACTGTTTTTTAGAGAGAGATAACTTATTTGAAAGAAGGCAGAGAGGTCGGCCTGAGCTAACGCGCTGTAGCCTGCTACTCTGTACAGGGGGAGGGGGAACGGGGACACAAAAGTGTGGTGAGGGATGACGAAGAAATAAAAAGCGGGATGCACAACGGTGAAAGCAAGTTCACGATTGTGATGATAAACATTTAGAAATCTCATCCATGAAGCCACTATCAGGTTCCGCATCAAGTCTGTAGTCACCAATTCAAGTGAGCTTAAAAATAAAGGCGGCGAAGCTGGTGTGTGGGCTTCCCCTGCGTGATCAGCACAAGCGTCAAACAAGAGAGAGAGAGAGAGAGAGAGAGAGAGAGAAGAGAGAAGATAATGCAGAGAAAGGCAGGGAGGTTAACCAGAGGTAGTTCCGGTTGGCTACCCTGCGCCGGGTGAAGGGTTAAGGGGGATAAAAAGAGAAAGAGAAACCGAGTGGAAGGAGGAGATAGAAAGAAAGAGAGACAAGCACGAACAAAGCGCGTACACTACAGAGCGGTAGGGGGCGGCATTCTTAGAGTCTGTCGTGAAGCCCCGTAGCATGTAGCTTTATAGCATGTAAACAGCTGCGATAAGCGGCTCCAGCACGGCCAGCACCTGCAGGACACCTTTAGCGGCCGGATTCTCGAGACCACCGAGAATCCCGCGCATTGCCTCCCTACCAGGTGCTTTCAGCATTTTCTGTAAGCTCTATTTTTCTTTGTGTCAATGTTCTTGCTTGCCCGTATAGTGTCACCGGTTTCATTGGCCCTATAATTCTTGCCTTCATGGCGCAGAGGACCGCAACGGCCCGCTGGCATGGCCGTGGGCCTAGAGGAGAGCAAAGGCCAATCCGTGTCTATATCAGCCGGTGGAGGTGAATGTTTGCCGCGTGCTGTTATCGACCTTGAATTAGCAGTAGGCGCCGTTACCGTCCTTGATGCACGCACAGGCAGAGGTGGTCGTGGCGCCTGTGCCAGGCTATGTACATCTTCTGAAATGGCTTTGTGACGCTTCTTTCGCGACCGTTGGTCACATTGGCGAACAGATTGAGCAGCCTCTTTACTTGAAGATTGGTCTCTTGCCATTTTTCGAAGAATACGAACTTCTTGTTTCATCTTTGGGCATTCCTTCGAAGTCGCTTCGTGAGAGCCAGTACAGTTGGGATATTTAAATGAAGACGCATCACATTGTTTTTAATTTCGTGATGGATACATTCGACCATTATACATTAGGTGCGCAGCAATCGCGTCTTGTTGTTCTACGCTATGTTTTTATCTTTTAGGTGGGGACACTCAATGCTTATCTGAGCCTGCTAGCCGCTGCGATTGTCAGTCGTCTCCGAGGGCTCGGTTCCTGTAGCCAACGCGAGAAATACCTGCACGCGTTTTCGCACGACATGATCCTATGCGCTCAACTTCAAAATGCTGTACGCTCACTTTGGTTACCGTTACCGTGTACAAACGACACTTCGTAGTACGCAATTGTTTATTACGCTACCTGGATACTTTCGAAGGTGTGTCATGGGCCCGTTTTTTCTGGAAGCCGCTCCAGTGACGTTGGCGGGTCGGCTCTTATCTCGACGCACTGAGATCAGGAAAAAGTGCTAACAAAGGGCTCGCCTCAGCCGTGATCCAGTTTCGAGGCCTCACACGGGGCGAGCTGATAGCGAGAACAAAGTTATCAGCCGTGCACGTGCCAGAGAATGGCGCCGCTGAGCAAGCGCAAGTTTGGCCACCGTAGGCACTTGCCTTCCACGGCACGTTTTTGCATGTTGCGTGCCACTTGCAGATTATTTGGAGATAACAAACGACGTCACAAAGCGTCTCGCAGGGGCGGGGACGTTTCTTAGTGCGCCGGTCCGAACTCGGGGAATGCAACTTGGATTGCTCGCTCACTCACTCACTCACTCACTCACTCACTCACTCACTCACTCACTCACTCACTCACTCACTCACTCACGTTGACCAGCAGGTGCCTATTAAAAACTAGCTTCTGATATTTTGCATTTTCATTATTGTGTGGTGTACAAGAATGTAAGAAAAAAAAAGCTACAGCAGGTAAAAGCGCTCTTTACGTTTCCCTGTGTGTGACGGTTCTTGTGTCGTACTCCATTAACTTTACACTGTCACCGCTTGTTATTGTCAGTTCGTTACTATAATCGTCCTCTTCGGTGATCTAGTGCTTACATTTCATCCACTGGCACGATAAGTTGTGGAGGTGAGCTCGGATTTCGTCTTTGCCACTTTCGCGTTTGATTAAAGCACGGCGGGACTGTTCAGATGAGGAGCGCTCTTTTGAACAATGCGTCACTTGTGTTCACTCTGCATTCACAATGACAGTTTCACGAAGAACTGGAGCAATAGACACGTCTGGCGTGAATTTGCGAATTCTTAAGCGAATGTTTTATACGTTCAATCTTCAGTTCAATGTTCAGGGCAAGGCTTTACCAAATTGAGTGAACTGTTCACACATGCATTCGTTCAGCCTTTCTTGACGTCTCTGTCCGAGCGACACTCACGACGCGTCTGTGCTGCATTGATTTTTTTTTTTTAGCCTTCAATGTTATTCGCCACCGGGCGGAGTGGAAATGTCCTTTAAAGGAAACGCCAACTTTTGTTCCGGCTAGCCATAGCAAACAAGTGACGTGGCCGCGTGCACAGACCGTGCCAAAGAAATTGCGAGGCATCCTACAGCATAATTTGGAACGCTCGCGCATTATGCCGTGCATGACAATTCGGAGCGAAGATCGTGATAGTCTCGCGCAACTTGCAGTAACCATTCGGCGACACCATACTTTGCGCTTTCGCTTCGGTAGGCCTAACGTGTCTGCGAGGTTGGCCCAATGTTCATCATTCTGCGAGGCAGACACCTGCGGGGGTCTGCCTCGCACAGTGATGACCTTCACTGCTGATTGTGACCGTGGCGCACAGAAAAAACGCACTGCGGCCTCGCACGGGAAGCAGTCAGCCCGTGGATCCCCTATAGCAGCGTACCGCAGAAAACTGTTATAGGACTGATGCTGTCGCAACCGCCTATTAGAGGGGCGCGGGCGACGGCTCACGTAGGCATTACGAAGGCACCCGCTATTTCAAGCGCAACGGTTCGTTTTCTTCTCCCTCCTTTTCCTTCGGTCTTCAGTCGATGTCTCGGACACCGGGGCTGCCCACTTATTGCAAGTTCTTTTTTTTTCTTTTTCTCTATATCTCACTTTTTCCCAGAGCTTCTGTTAAGTATAGAGAGTTAGGGAAACAACAAAGAAGGAAGAAAAGAGAGAGAGAAAAAGAAAAGAAAAGACGGTAAACCGCTTCTTCTACCGCACGAGGCGCAGACTGACTGCGAAAACCGCGCGTTGGGTTTTCCTTTCCTCTGCCTCGATGGTAGCCGATAAGCCTACGCGCGGCGAGAGTGACTTGCTCGCCTTAATTCGCAGTCACGATCTTTCCGTTTTGCAGCGCAATCACTCGGAGAAGAGAAGGCCCAGCGAAAGGAGAGCTCCCTGCGGACGAACGCCATAAATTTTGCCCGATACGCGAGGCTGTCACTCGCAGGAAAAAAAGGAAAAATAGAAGAGGAAAATGCCAGCACAAAGTATAAACCGTCAATTAAAACTTCACGGGTCAATTAAACATTTCCAGGTTGCTCTTGGTCGCTCCATAAGGCTGCAAAGAGAAGCCCAGCCGTGAGATTAAAGGTTTGAAAGCACATCGCGTTATCTTCACCGATCTTCGCTTTGCGTCCTTGCTCGGTGGACGTTGTCTTTTCGTTGATCTGAGCCGGCAGCGGCGCGGGTAAGGCAAGGAAGAACAGTTAATAATAATAATAATAATAATAATAATAATAATAATAATAATAATAAAACTTTTAGCACTTAACGCCCGAAAGTTCCACCGTGGGATATGGGAGGTGCCGTAGGGAAGGGCTCCGGCCTCCGGATTCATTTTGACCGCCTTGGGTTTTTCAACGAGCATAAACGACTCACTGTAGACGAGTCTCGCGCGATAGGTATATAAATACCTAATTTTCGTAGTCCACAATGTCTCTCCTGCGAGAGCAAGCGGCTAAATGTCCGTAATGTATTGCTACGTACGTTTTCACCACTTCGTCAGTTGTTGCCGGAACTTTGGTATCATTTTTCTTCTATCTATCTATCTATCTATCTATCTATCTATCTATCTATCTATCTATCTATCTATCTATCTATCTATCTATCTATCTATCTATCTATCTATCTATCTATCTATCTATCTATCTATCTATCTATCTATCTATCTATCTATCTATCTATCTATCTATCATTTCTTTTTAAACGTACGTGTCTAACCATGTGTATAATTACGGTTGCCTGCTTGCTCCTTATGGCATGGCGCTTGCCCATTACGGTGGATTGGCTTCTATATATATATATATATATATATATATATATATATATATATATATATATATATATATATATATATATATATATATATATACACGACTTTTGCTCTGTAATGTTATTTTCCTGCGTGTCTGTGGCTTAAAATGACACGTAATATAGAAAAATGAATTAGTATACTGTCGTGTATTAGTTCCCTACAAGGCCATGGTAGTTAGAGGACTCCCCCCGCCCCCGCCCCCACCTTTTTTTTGTCAGCGCGTCACCTTTTACATTTGCCGCTGTCACAAAAGCGTTGCTAATGCAACAGCACAAAAGACACGGCGAAGGAAAATAACCAAATAAATGAGTAAAACCAGGAAACGTGAAACCGGTTAAGCGTCGCACCGACATGCAGCGAGTAGCCGATCGGCGGTGCGAAGTCGCCTAATGTTAGGATCAAGGAGATACGTGGCGACATCTGTCGCCACTTGCAAAACAAGCGGCGCCGGCCTTTTGGCCGCGGACGTCCGCCGACTCGGGGAGTCGCTGCCTGTGCAAGCTTGATTTGCATAACCTTCGTTATCTCCTCCGTGCTCTTGTTATTTCGTCTTCTTCTCCTCCATTTGGAAACGCGACCGCTATTTCTTCAGGATTGTTTCTTTTTTCTTCTCTATCGTCACATCGAGATAGGGCGCGCACGCAAGCCGTCCTTCCCGCGGCCATACCCTCAGACACGCACGGAGAGCGCTGTTTTGACACCGGACACCTTGAAGAGCTTTCTGCGACTGTCTCGTCTTCGGTTGCCCTTCGAGGTGACGAAGAGATTACCCGAGTTCAGCGACTCGCTCTGTAGCGGAACAGAAAACCCCATGGACCCGTGAGTTGGTACACGCCCGCCCCCCCCTCCCCACCGAGACGTCCGCCCGACTTTTGCAAGCTAGTGTCGTCTGGACTTTATCAGTGCCGGAGGTTCTTTTCTACTTCTGAGAAGCGCTCCGCAGTGGCACATGGGGGGCGCGCTATCGCGACCCTCGTCCACTTTCCTCTCCCTTCTTATCAGATTATGTTACGCGCGAAACTTCTAATCCTTTTCTCTTTCTTTTTTTATTCAAGTTCTAAGTTTGCCAAGCGACGTTCCTATTATAGATTCCTATTATATCCGCTGCGGAAAGCACAGTCTACTAGGAGAGACCTTCCAAGGTTATCAATGCAGTTACGGTGATACCAATAATAAATTATATAAGCAGAGAACAGTACACTTTATGCGCGGATGAATGAAACCGCAGAAAAAGAAGTAAGACACTTGTTGAGACCCTTGTTCCTGAAACATAATGAAATGAAACAGCTGAAAGTGGGTATTTCCAAAGCGCCCCCACACATGATCTAGGTTTGAAGAACTCCAAGTCGTCCAATCGAACGAACGGACGGGTACAAAAGTAATCTGTTACGCACAGAACTGATGGATTACGCATTACAATCAGAACGAATTAAGCTACTGTCGCCCGCTTCACTACGGCATTTTGACATATTGTAGCGGACCGAGCCTGGGATACTAATGAGGATCTCGACTAAGTTGCTCCCCATACTTCAGGTTTCGATAACCAACGAAGGAAATGAAAACCTCGAAAATTTGCGATCCATGCCCCTATTTATTTATTTATTTATTTATTTATTTATTTATTTATTTATTTATTACAGCGAAGCTGTCTATGGCTAGGATTCCGGGATTTCTTCGTGGTGTAACGTCAACAGAAAACAATGGTGCGCCGATCTCGGCGACAGTGCAGGGCAGAGCAACGTCTAATACACCCGCCAGGCACAGGCTGCAAGCAAGGACTCCTCAACGGATCAGACCCCCGCAAGCAAGCAAAAATGCAATCGCTCATAACCCCGTAAGGCAGAGGCTACAAGCATGCAGCAAAGTTAAGCGAACAGTGCATAGATTCTTTGGAATCACGTATACAGCACACAAAACATCATGCGTTTCAATAAAGAACAAGCTCATAGCAAGCATGCGAACAACACAGTTGATGACAAGGCGCTATACTGATAACAATTAGAAGAACGTAGCGCTCCCCGCATACGTTTCCCGGCAAAGATTACTGTTGCGCGGGTTGCCGCGGCGACGGCAGCTTGCGACGTGCGAAGTGACGTCACTGGCCTTTCGTATATAAAATAACCAGCCTAGCAGCTCATTTCGGCTTGCTGTCAAAATTGAAATTACTCCCATTACTACCATCACTCGAAAACCATAAAGCATTGCATACCTCCCTCAGTAGTTGTAGTGGTGGTTTTCAACAGATTCGCTGGAAAACCACCACTACAACTGCTGAGTTTCGCAAGGCAGGGATGGCGAGAATTTTTTTATTTATTATGGATTGAAAATGTTGCCAACAAACACAGTATATTACCGGGTTCTACACAGCTATATATAAGCTGTTAAATTAGAGAATGGTTATGGATTAGTGGAGAGCAATATTTCAGCTATTGAGAAGTTTGCAGCCAAACGCGCCTTCGTCTTCTTAAAGCACGGACACGGTTGCCTCTCCCGAAAACTTTCCGCTTCGCTGCTGAAAGAACGGAAGCGTTCAGGAAGTTGATACCCGAACCATAAATCTTCCGCTTCGTTAGGAAGAAGCGGAACCTTTTCTAGGGTGAGCTGCATTGACTGTCATCACCTGCAGCGCCATTTCTCTTGCTCACAGACGGTTCGGCAACTTGGAGAGACCCGCTTCCTTGCAGCTTCCTGGCTTCCCGTGCTGCTCGATCGCGCATCGCAGGCGTAAACAAATGACCCCTACGAAGTGGAACACACAGAAACGAAAATAAGAGAGGAGGGAAGCGTAGAATCGTGGCGTTGTAAGCGGTAATGAAGGCGACGGGGTGGGATTGAGGAGGAGAGAGAGGGCACGGAGGAGGCATGACTCGGTCGTTTTGTGTTTAGGCGATTGTCGAAATGGTGATAAATGGTCCCGTACACACGAGAACGCAGCTAGGCCGACCATAATTTGCGGCGGCGTTTTTTATTGGAGTTCATTGCCGTTCCATCGACAGCCCTGGAAACAGCTCAATTTCTGCAGGTTTAAAAGCGGGTCAAGAAAATTACACCGCGCACACTTCTGTCAGCAGAGCTGAAGCCGGCGCGCCCACTTCGTTGGGGATACGTTTGCGAGGAAGCTGAAAGATCACTAAAGGCGATTTTACTGCTCTAAAGAAAAATGTGAAGCGGTCGGCCAAAATTTCTATTCTTTGATTCACGAAAGCAGGACACACGTTTAAAGGATTTGCGATTTGAAATACTTTGAATACGTGTTTGTGCGATTTAGACGCATAATTGCCGGCTTATGTTCAAAATCCAAAACGCTGCTGACAATTTTATGCGTAATGCGCGCGTACGATAACAGACGTAACTGAATTTCACTTAACTTTTCGTGCATTCGCATCAGCTCCGCTGGAAATATCGTATCGCAGTTCCTTCCATGCAAATACAGCGACTGAATCTTGCTGCCATGTTATGATTCCCAAGCCTTACTTTAGAAGCCACCCAAGTGGCCTTCTTAAACGACTATGACATTTCTGCGCTTTGTCATCTCATTTGGCTCTCGCGTGCGCATGGCGTAATATTTCTTGACAAAGTATCAAGCTGCAACTGTGTGGTAATACTACCCTTTATAAAGTTCCCACACAGGGTAAAAGTCTTGAATACTTTAATAGTACTAGTCAGCTGCCATTACGGTCTTCGATGTTTTCGTTCTCTTCTTCTTCATTTTTGTCGTCTTTGTTCTCGGTTCATCCCGGATCACTACATCCTCCCGAGCTTCTGTTATCATCTCTCCTAGGATGATATTGAAGAATATTAGCGATCGACGCCTCTTATGTTTTTCCTCGGGGTCCTTGATAATACACTGTCTTCAGAATCCCTTGTTGATTTGCTGTTTTCAATAGAGAATATGGGCCTATAAACGCACACTTTGCTAGGAATGGTCTTCAAGTCCCGAATCACCTTTTCTGCAAGAGAATTCGCTTCTGGGTGATAGCACCCTGGAAAGCGCAGCTCGACGCCTCTTGCTTCAGACCAACGGCGAAGTTTTTCGCTTCGCAAGGCCTACCCATTGTTCGCAACGATGACCTTAACATTGGAGAAGATATCTGTCTCTAGAAAATAAGTTACGCAGTTCGCATCTTCTCTGCCAGTTTTAGCAGCCACAAACCGCGTACACTCGTCCACTGCAACCAGGAGTGCTTGCATTTTTTTGACCCCCTCGCCCCTCTTTTTGATTTCAGCAAAATCGAGATGTAGTGCTTCGAAAGGTACATTCGAATACTCCGGCTCGACCATTTTGTTTCCACGCGGCCTGAACTTGATTTTGCAAAGTTGGCAGTTGTGACACATCGTTATGTATTTAGCGACATCTATCTTCATGCCTTTACAAGTGAATCTTTTCGTTAGCTTTCTGTATGTTTTAGTGAATCCATCATGGCCTTCAGACTCCGGACTGTCGTGGTAGAGTCGCAATATGGTCGGTATTGCTGTTTCGGGCACTTCAAACTTTCCGTTTTGTATCTTCATGTCTTGCGTTCCTTCCCACAGCTTGCTCATATTCGCTTCTTCATGGGTAACTCCTCTTGGTAGATGGTCTAGACAGAGCATCTGCGTCATGGTGCTTTTGTCCTGGGCGGTGCACTACCTAGAAAGTCTACTGTTGAATTACACTCACCCATCTTGCTATTCTACCTTTTGGCTGTGTGAGTTGCAAGAGGTGAATCAGGACTTGATTATCCGTTAACAATTTGACACTTCTTCCTTCCAGATAGCTTCTAAAATATTTTAGGGCCATGACTACAGCCAATGATTCTTTTTCTGTCGTAGCATAGTTTACTTGGGCCTTGGTAAATGTGTAAGAAAAGTATCCTATCACTCGTAGTTCCGCGACAGGCTTGTTGACATGTGTTTGATAAAGACACTCCTTTGCCATAATCAGAGGCGTCAGTGTACAGTTCAAAAGGTAGCCTAAATTCTGGGACCGTCAGGACAGGATTTGAAGAAATAATTTCAGCAAGTTCTTTGTAACACCGCTCGCAGTCTTCAGTTCACACAAATGGGACCTCTTTTTGGGTAAGGGCTGTGAGACATTTTGTCCTTGTTGCATAATCCTTTATGAAGGCCCGGAAATGTCCAGCAACGCCTAAGAACACTCGAAGAGTGCAAACCAAAGGGCTTGAGAAGAGTGTTGATGCGCTGAACACTTTCTTCTTTAGTACTCTCTGTCTTCCAATCAAATATTCTGCCGAGAAAAACAACCCTCTGGCTGAAGAATTCACTCTTTCTGACGTTGATCCTACGCTGTGGTCTGCTCAATGCAGCTAGAATCATTGATAGATGACTAATGTGGTCATCTCTTGTTCTTGAATAGGCAAGTATGTCGTCGACATGCAAACTATAAAATTTAGCAATAAATTCTTTGAGCATAGAGTTCATCATATTCTGGAAGGATGCGCCTGAGTTTTTCTACCCAAAGGGCAGCCGGTTATATTCGTAGATGTCGAAAGGTGTAATAAACGCAGTGAACATCTTGGTTTCCTCTTTGAGTGGTGCTTCCCAATACCCTTTACATATGTCTATCCTGAAAAACTACTGACACCCACCGGTCTCGTCAATTATTTTGTCAATTCGTGGCATCGGGAAATGGAGCAAGTCTGTTTGTCGGTTGATAAGCCGGTAATTTGTGCACAAGCGATAGGAACCGTCTTATCTTGGCACTATGGCAATGGGTGAGGAAAACGGAGAGGTCGAAGGTTTGATGATGCCAGAATACAACATTCCTTGTAGCTCCTGGTTAAGCCACACTTTCTTTTCCTGTCTTAGCCCATAGGCTTTCTTCCTCACAACACTTTTGTCTCGAAGTTCAAAAGGCACTTCGATTGCAATCGTCGCGGTTGGGTTGGTGCCGATACACAAAAGTTCCGGAAATTTCAACGAAACCTCCTCAGAGCTTGTGATTGTTCTGTCTTTTGACTGAATAACGTTGGTATTCTCGTTCCAAAGAATGTTCATCTTGAATAGTTTCATGTCAGGTCGGGATAAAAGAAAATCAAGTTCCACTCCTGACATGACAAGGCTCCTCACGGTGAGCTCTAGATCTCTGAATTTTACTTGAGCATTCGTCCATTTCGCTAGCTCTCGACAGTTTCCGCCGTAACCTTGAACTCTTGTCAGCTTTTCCGGCAATGATTTGGTCGTTATTGACTCTTTTCTCATTAATTAGACTGACCGAGGCACCTGTATCGATGACCGTGGGCACCTCGATATTATTCACGATCATTGGGGCAAACAAAATGTTGGATTTCACAAGGAATATTGTCTCCTGCGTCTCAGATGTCCTGACGTTCGCGGATTTTCCGAACACGTTCTTAGCGGATTCCACTTGACTAGGGATGTGACAACTTATGTTGGCAGGGTAATCTTCTCTTCTGTTCTGTGTGCCTTCCCTTTTCGTGATTTTTGGGAAGTTACCGCAAGAAAACACGGGAATTGAAGAAAGAGACAACACGAAGTATATAGTACTGCTTCTTCTACCGTTTCGTGTTGCCCCTTTCTTCAAGCCCCGTGTTTTCTTGCGGTAACTTCCTAAAATCATGAATAACAACTGGCCTACGCCCACACTCTGCTATGTTACCTCCCTTTTCAGTTTCTGTTGCACCTCGCTTATTGTCGGATGTTGAGGCCAGGACTCGAACAACACATATCTTAAGCAGTACCGCAGCTTCTCGGAACTAGATGACGCTTGAGCTTGACCTTGTCTCTGGCAACCTTTTGTCATCCCGTGTATCAGTCGCGGCACGACACAGAAATCTGGAAGCGTGGGATCCGCCAATCGCAGTAGGCGCCTCTTCTCAATGTAATAGTCGAGCAAATTGCTGTCTCTCTGCTTGTAAGAAATTGCTTTGTCCCACAAGTGAACTGGGTTCAATTGAAATGCCTGACTAAAGCTTTTTTTTTTTTTTTCACGTTTCCCATGTTTCTGTCATATGTACTGTGATGCGCAGATCATACCACTTTTTAGCGTTGTCACATACGTACGGGCGCATGTTAAGTATCCGTTCGGAGTCACTTAACCAGTGGTCCTGCTCACACGCGTACTGGAAAAAAATCCAGCCAGAAAGCGGCACAAGCTGTGCTACCATCAAACATTTCCGGCTTCACTGTATCTCGGCGTATCGCACTAACGGCAAGTATACTCAAAATTGCTTGCTGTTGTTCCATGGTGGGCATTTGCGTTAGCGTGTAGTTGTCCTATCGCCTTTAATATGCCTTCAAGTTGCGGCAGTGCGTTCCCATCTGTATCGCCTTGAGCGGCACACTTATTTCCAATTTGTTTCCTAATAGATTCAAGTTCTGCCAGTTCCATGTCGATTTTCGCAGTACCTCTTTCGGTGACGTCGCTAATTGGTTACTTGGCTTTGTTAGTGATGGCTTCAAGTAGGCCTGGTGTAGTCATTTCTCACCTTCAAATGTATTGGATTGGATTTCCGTCTTCGACTTATGGTCTTCCATGTTTTCGTTTTCTTCTTCTTCTCCATCTTTGTCGTCTTTGTTCTCGGTTCATCCCGGATCACTAAACCCTTTAGTATTTTCGCACACTTGCGCATGCATACAGGGGAGTACCATTATACGGCAACATAAAGATATCAAGGAGAAAAAATGTGAACGAAAGCCAGAAAGTTAGTCATTGTAATTACCGACTGGCTACCCTGTGCTGGGAAAAGGTGTAAAGGAAATAAAAGGTGCACACTCTCGACATAAAGAGATCAAATTCATTCGTTGTGGCTATTCCGATCCGCTGTGTTACCGTCTATCTTCCAGCCGTTCATTTACACAGCGATTCCACAGTATCATTACTTCAGTAATTAAAACGAGGTAAAATGCACGCATCATTGTCTGTTTCGTGCTTTTGCTCGCCAATTTCTTTTTCAATGGAACTACTGAGGGCCTTAACGAAGTACTCGAAGTACTATATCGTGAATGCGAGTTCGCGAGTGCGTTATAAGCAACACTATGGAGCCGAATTCGCTTCGTATTCACTGCAATCCTGTTGACCTTCTTAGCGCTTCCACGCTGTTAACAAAGTTTACTGCCTCCGTTGAGCCGGCAAAATCGAGCCGTGCCGTATTTGATAAAAAAAAAAGAATGCAGCAGATCCAATGAGTTGGAATATATATACTTTGTGTGAGTGCGAGAATCGGGACACACACACGCACGCACGCACACGCACACACGCGCACACACGCACACACAGCCTTTTGTTAAGCGGAGTTGCTGACTACTAGCGAGTACGACGGGCGCCTCGAATGCATCGTGGTTTCAGAGGCAGTATGCGCATATGTACGTTGCGCTATTTTAATCCATTCTACCTGCTGGAAGAATTTACGTCCTCATTACCGTGCAGGCGGGGATGCACGAAGACGAGCGTCATCTGCAGGTGCTACAAGGAACCCAGAGGTGCGCGTGCTCAGCTGTGATTGGTTGTGCTATTCGGCAAGGGCCGCACTCAGGCCGCAGCGCCCACGGTCACGAAACCCCGGCGACATTCGCAAAGAAAAGCTTTAAAGATGCACGTGTCGCCTGCACACGCATGACGCCACGTAGAAACTTCGCCCGGTGAGAGATAGCGTGCGATGGTCAATCACTTCGAACAAAGTACGTTGCGCCCTCCTAAGTGGCCATCGCGCGATCGGCCGTTTCGTCAAAAAAAACGAGCCTACTCGTTTGCCCAGTGCCAATCTATAAGGCAAGCGGGTGCTCGCTGTGATTTATAATTTGCTGGCAACGAGCTGCGGCGTTTGCACTGCAGGCCTCTGCTCCAAATAACACTTGCTGGTCAGCCTTTTTCTTCGTTTACCGAGGACCCCACAGGAGAGAGAGTGAAGCAAACGGAGTCGGCGTGCGTAGGTGTTATAGTTCGCGTCGAGAGGTCATTTGTTACGCCCTTCTTCGACAAGAGAAAATGGGCAATGCAATATAAGCAGGTGCGCGCCTCTTTATCTCCTTGTTTGCATTCATTTGTCTTTAGGAAAGACTGCCAACGAAGAGGTTTGCAACTGTGTAACAGTTTGGCTTCACATGGGATCGATTATGCAGAAGGCCTCCCGCGGAGTGCTGTAGAAAGGCACAGCTTAATCAAGGTGGGAGAACAGGGAACCTATAGCCGTGGAAAGAGCCCTGACGACGCTGTTGCGTGCAAGTGGAAGCTCTATACTTCTCGGCTAAGCGAAGAGAGGCGTGGTTCTTACCATGTTTGGGAATGCATGTCGATGAATTAGCATACTGAGGTCAGCCCTGACAGGTTGCACGAGGCGCACTGATAGTTCAGGTTTCGCAGATGATGTGTTTCTTTCGTGTCGTGCACGCAGTATTGGAAATCGAAACCACAGATAGCAGTAATGGCAGCGAAAAGAGCAAACGGAGGGGGGGGAGGGGGAGGAAAAGTAACAAACAAACTAAGCCAGCTCGAAACTTCAGTGATTTGCTGATTCCATCTTGCTGACAACGGCGGTTACATGCAGCGCACTTTCAACTGATATTCATGCACGTTATTTCCTTTATTTGCCAAGTAAGGTTTAACAACTACATTATGGACGATGTAATTTTCCGCTGTAGCCAGTTATGTGTCCTCGCGCTGCATTTCGTACACTCTCTTCCCTTCATACAGGTACACAGAAAGCGAATTTCACCACACTGAGAGTCTCGCTAATTATGGACATATTTCCATGTGGGAGGGCGATTTAGCAGTGAAAAAAGTGGGCCGACCGAACCGAACCGTAACTGAACCGAAAACCCGAGCTCAACCGCTATTGTCATCTGCACCAGAACGGAACCAAACCATCACTCTCCCCTTCCCCCCCCCCCCCCCGCCCCTCCTTCCTGCCTTTCTTAGAATCGAACCTGAACCAGTACTTATTGTAGGAACCATTCCGAATCGATTCAGCAAATGGTTCAGAAGGCACTGACGCTACGCTGTAGGGCACATAGAGGGGAAACGTTCGACATTGGCTCTGTTAGGGTTGGCGTCTGACACCACGTGGCGAAAGAAATTTCATCCGACCATCTTCGTCGAAATGCGGCGTGACTTCTCCTGCGATGGTTGGCGTCCCGCGCCTCGCGCGAAAAGAACTTTCTCACGCGACCTTCTTCCACCAGGGCTCGTCGAAATGAAGCGTGACTTCTTCATTCGCCATGACCATTTCGAGTGTCTACATGTCTTCCGGAAATCCCGCAGTGTACAGCCTCTTTTGTGTGTGTGTGCGTGTGCGTGTGCGTGCGCGTGCGTGCGTGCGTGCGTGCGTGTGTGTGTGTGTGTGTGTGTGTGTGTGTGTGTGTGTGTGTGTGTGTGTGTGTGTGTGTGTGTGTGTGTGTGTGTGTGTGTGTGTGTGTGTGTGTGTGTGTGTGTGTGTGTGTGTGTGTGTGCGAGTATAGAGAGGCCCTTTCCTCGAATTGGACCTAGAAGAGAACTTCCAAGAACCCGCAAAGCGCTGAACAGGCGGACAGGCGTCTACAATTCCGGGAGGCGGGACGACTTCTTCCTTTCAGCAAGCTCGGTATAACCAGAGGAGGAGGGGCCCTCTTTCCGTGCCGGTCACGTGACATCGACGGAAGCAAGATCCCGCCCACGATTGTAGAGAGCCTATTTAAGGGGCTCCGAAATGTACTTTTGATCACTTCATGCTCTTCTCATTTTCTTTCATCTACCTTTGAATAAACCGTGCAAGTTTCGCACTAGAAAATCGTCTCACCCTTGTTTGGTCGCCATGGTCTACCGGATGCCTGCAGCCCGCCGACAACGCCACGCTACCCAATAAGTAACGTCGGTCGAGCTTCGATAGGCAGGCGCCGATACTACTCGGAAGCAGTATGATACGCTACCCTGGAGTACGCAACAGCTCAAAGCCTTCTGTAGTGTGCAAACGATTCCCACGCTAAAAGCAGCACTCAAATAACTTCAAATGACCTCAACTTAGTTGCGAGTCTCGTGACACTAGTTACGTTGTTAATTTTTGTGCAAAGCTGACATTTATGCTGCGAATACCATGGGCATTTTACATACGCTAGCGCATGCTGCTCCAGCAAAGGGGCCGGTAAGATTCTGTTGGACTTTCTGATATCTTTTATGTGCCATGCGGTCGTTTGAGCTGCTGTTGGAAGCTTACTGCTCGCGAGAAAGCTGTAGCCTTGAAACTCCAGAGGTTCTTTCCGGTGCTGCTTGGCATTAGGTGTGACGCGACAATGCTTCCTGTGAAAATCGCGGTGAAACAATGAGGGAAAAAAAGCCCCGCCCGCCCCTCCATGTTGAATTCGCAGACCAGATACGTACGTGATATAGCGAACTTTTTTTTTTTATTTGGAACTCCAACAAATGTTTACTGCGGCGCACGTTGCCTCTACTTGGTATAGGTACCTGGGAGTTATACTAGTCCGTCAGTGCAGGTTGATGTGACTGCGAAATAAGGTGACTTAGCTTGAGGAGAAGCACTACCTCGTGTTGGAATCGTACCGCTGGCACGAGTTGTTGGGGTCTCGGTGCTGACGCCCGTTATTGCCAATGGGTCGCAAGCCCCAAGGGTAGCGTTGGCCTGGCGGCCTGGGGCACTGGAAGCATCTGAAGGTCCCGGCAAAGCATGAGAAGACTGGTGACAGAACAACTTGTTTATTCTAACATAGCAAAAGAGCGGCCGGTCAGGTCGACCGGAGTGGAGAGACGGGAGAGCACGTAACTCAACAGTACAAATCGGAGCCTCTCTCTTGGCGTCCGGGGGCAGCTGCTCTTATACTCCCGGCGTCGCGGTCCAAAAGGGAAGGAGGGAAGGTCACGGGATGAAGGTCACGGGACGGCGCAGCAGGAGCCCACGACGGCGCGAACTGTCGGGCCGAGAGACCTGCTGAACCGAGTGTAGTGACGCATCGCCAACCTTCACCCACACGACGGCGTGAACAGTTGAGCCGAGAGACGTCCAGGCTCCTCATTCGGGGAACTCCGCTCCCCGGCTGCCGCGCTTTGACAAGCGAGGGCACACACACACACACGCACACACGAAGACACGTGGCACTGAAACACGCCTGGACACGCTTGGCGGGTAGGCGTCGCGGCGGCGTCGGACGGGCCAAAATGTCCGCCGCTTTGAACAAAGCCCCGGCGTCCGTTGCATCCGCGCCGGCATTACCGCGCGTTGTAGGCGAAACGTAACAGACCGCCCCGCCGGGGGAAGGAGATCCCGATGGTCAGGGGACTGCATCCGCTGTCCGGAGGGATGTCGCTCGATGATGCTCATAACCGAAGTTGGGCGTCCCTGGGCGTTTCTTGAGCGCAGCGCACAGAGAAGGCCTCGTTCTCACGTTCAGGTGCACACAGGACACTGCAAAGTGACTTCGGGAGAGTTGACATTTTTGTTCTCGTTTCCGGCAAGCGTTAGAACCACGCCAAAAGTCAACCGCTCAGTCAGCAAGCACGGCATAACCCTCACTAAGCCCTGCCAGGCTCTTTCCCCTTTTATACTGCTGCCTAGTTCCTTACAGTAGTTTAGCAGCACTCAGAACGCGTCCACAAATCGGAAAAATTGCACTAAAAAGCACATCATCACTTTGAAACACTACACAAAAGCAATAGGTTAAAAATCCTGCCTCAGGAAGAAAAACATCAGTAACAAGCAATTTTGAGGCTGATTCACACGTTAGGGGCTTCGACTTAAGCCATCGGCGTTACCGTTGAGACTCCCCTTTTTGTAACGCACCTCAAAGGAATATTGTTGCAAAGCGAGGCTCCAGCGCAGGAGGCGGCCATTTTTGGGAGAGATGGTCTGCAGCCATTGGAGAGGGCAGTGATCCGTTTCAATGATAAACCTCGAGCCGGCTAGGTAACATGACAATTTCTGAACGGCCCACACGATACACGCACACTCTTTCTCGGTGGCGCTATACGCCTGCTCACGACTGGTCAGCTTACGACTAGCATACAGGACGGGGTGTTCTACTTCTCCATTTTCCCGTTGGCACAGTACAACGCCCATGCCTCGCTCACTAGCATCACACTGAACAACGAACCCTTTTGTGTAGTCGGGCGATCGTAGCACAGGCTGGCTTGTTAGGGCGCTCTTTAGGGCGCTAAAAGCTCTTTCCTTCGTCTCATCCCAGACGACTGTTTGCGGCTCTGTCTTTCTTAGAGCATCCGTCAAGGGAGCCGCGATATCAGAGTACCTGGGGATGTACCTCTGATAGTAGCCGGCGACACCTAAGAACGACCGAATATCGGTCTTCGTGCGCGGTTGCGGGAAGTCTCGCACAGCGGCCACCTTTATTTCAGAGGGGCGGCGATGACCCCGACCAATCACGTGTCCGAGGTAGACAACCTCGGCCTGTGCTAACTGGCACTTGGGAGCCTTGACTGTCAAGCCCGCATCGCGCAGGCGGGTTAGCACTGCCCGCAAGTGCGCCATATGCTCAGGCCAGGATGCGGAGAATATCGCTACGTCGTCTAGATATGGTAAAGCGAATTCTTGCTGTCCCCGCAACACTTTATCCATGAGGCTTGAAAAGCAGTATGGCGCGTTCTTCAAACCAAAACTCAAAACTTTAGGACGGAATGTCCCCATTGGTGAAATGAACGCCGCATACCTACTAGCCTCTTCTGTAAGTGGAACCTGCCAATAACCCCTGACAAGATCTAGGGTGGAAATAAACTGAGCGCTACTCACTCTCTCAAGGCGCTCCTCGATGTTAGGGATCGGATAAATTTGATCCTTAGTGATGGAATTAAGCCTGCGGTAGTCGACGCAAGGACGAGGTTCCTTGCCCGGTACCTCAACTAAAATCAAAGGGGAGGTATAATCACTCTCACCCGCTTCAATAACACCGAGCTGTAGCATTTTCTTTACCTCAGCCTCCATAATATCGCTCTGGCGGGGTGACACCCGGTACGCCTTGGATCGTACTGGCTCTGGGGAGGTAAGTTCTATGTCATGAGTAAGGACAGAAGTCCTACCAGGCCTCTCAGAGAACAGACCTTGAAACTCTTGTAAGAGCTGGTGTAGTTCGGTTTTCTGCTCAGGCGACAGCGATGCTTTACTTATTAAGTCACTAATGACTTGATCGGTGTCTTTCCTGTTCGTCACTGAGCCTAGTCCCGGAAGCTCGACCGGAAGCTCTTCGGGCACGTTTACCATCATGCACACCACTGCTTCCCGTTGCTTATAGGGTTTGAGCAGATTACAGTGGTAAACTTGCTGTGCTTTCCGCTTTCCTGGCAGACTCACCACGTAGTTAACGTCCGACAGTTTTTGAACAATCCGTGCTGGGCCCTCCCACTGCACGTCGAGTTTGTTCTTTAGCGATGTGCGCAATATCATGACCTCATCGCCCACCTCAAAACGACGGGCCCTGGCTGTCCGATCATAATAAACCTTGGCCCTCTGCTGGGCCTCTGCCATTGCTTCACCTGACAACTCCTGTACCCTTCTTAAGCGTTCGAGGAGCTTAAGCACGTACTCTACCACGACTGGGTCGTCGCCCCTGCCTTCCCATGATTCTCGAAGCATGCGAAGCGGAGATCGCAGCGAGCGACCGTACACCAGTTCAGCTGGCGAAAACCCCGTAGCCGCATGCGGCGCGGTTCTTAAAGCAAACATCACTCCAGGCAGACACAGCTCCCAGTCAGTTTGATGTTCAAAACACAATGCTCTCAACACGCGCTTCATGACGGAGTGGAGCTTCTCAACGGAATTCGACTGGGGGTGGTGCACTGAGCTGTGTAACAGCCTTACCCCGCACCTTTCGAGAAAGGCTGTCGTCAAAGCGCTAGTAAACACTGTACCCTGATCTGACTGGATTTCTGCAGGAAAACCAACTCGCGCAAATATGGACAGTAGTGCATTGACTATCTCAACTGAGCTGAGTTCTTTAAGCGGCACTGCTTCAGGGAACTTTGTCGCTGGGCAGATCACAGTCAAAATGTGTCGGTACCCCGTGGCTGTTACCGGCAGAGGTCCCACTGTATCAATAACGAGCCGTCTAAAAGGCTCCGTAATGATAGGTACCAACTTCAACGGCGCCCTCGATTTGTCCCCTGGCTTGCCCACCCGCTGACAGGTGTCGCATGTCTTCACAAAGTGGTCTGCGTCCCGAAAACACCCTGGCCAATAGTACTCCTGCAAGAGACGGTCCTTAGTTTTCTTAACTCCTAGGTGTCCGGACCACGAACCCCCATGCGACAAGCGCAACAGATCCTGACGATAGCATTGAGGCACGATCAGCTGATCGAACTCCACTCCTCTGCGGTCTAGATACTTCCGGTACAGGACCCCACCTCTTTCCACAAAGCGAGCATTTTTCTTGGCGATACCTTCCTTGATAATGCAGCGTATGTTTTCTAGGCTGCCATCCTTCTTCTGCTCGGCTATCAAAGCCGAGCGGCTGACTTTTAGCAACCTGTTAAGTCCGTCTGACGTAGGCGCGATGAGCAAATCTGGAGACAGCTCTTCTAACTTTCCCGTGTCGGGAATTTCCTCTCCAGTATCTGCTGCCTTTAACGCTACAGGCTCAATTTTATTCTGTTCGGGCGTGCTCTGAATACCAGCTTGCTGCGCCTCTGACCCTTTCTCATCGTTCAACAACGTCGGCCCCGCAACTACCGCCTTTGCAGCGAGCTCTCGAACCTTCGATCTGGTTAAGGCCTGAACGCTAGCCTCACCAAACAAAAGCCCCTTCTCGCGCAGGAGGTGATCGGACCTGTTCGAAAATAGGTACGGGTACTGGGGGGGCAGCATAGATGACACTGCGGCCTCCGTCTCAAGTGCTCCGAAAGGTCCTTCAATAAGCACTTTTGCTACTGGCAGACACACGCTATGAGCTTCCACTGCTTGCTTGATCCATGCGCACTCGCCCGTGAACATATCGGGTTCTACGTAAGAGGGGTGAACTACATCCATTGTAGCTGCGGAATCGCGAAGCACTCGGCACTCTTTCCCGTTCACGAGGAGGTCTCGCATGTAAGGCTCGAGAAGCTTCATGTTCTCGTCAGTGCTGCATATAGACAAAAACACGACTTGTGTTTTTGTTTCTGGACACTGCGCCGAAAAGTGACCCGGCTTCTGGCACGTATAACAAACGCGCGCTTGCCTCATCTCGAACCGCTTTCTGCGTTCGGCTTCGGTTGCCGCCGTCTCCTTACGTTCGGTCGGACTGCTTTCACTCGCATCCGCACTACGTGTGTCCCCCTTTGCTCTCATGGGCGTGAACTTTGGCCTCTCAAACTTGGAGCCAAATTCACCCTTTTGACCGTCCTTAGCTCCACGAGCCCGACGCGTCACAAACTCCTCGGCTAACTCAGCGGCTCTAGCCACCGTACTAACGTCTGGCCTATCCAAGACCCAGTACCGCACGTTCTCAGGTAACCGACTATAAAACTGTTCTAGCCCGAAACACTGCAGAACTTTCTCGTGGTCACCAAACGCTTTCTCTTCTTTGAGCCACTCCTGCATGTTTGACATAAGCCTGTACGCAAACTCTGTATATGACTCACTTTTGCCTTTCTTATTTTCCCGAAACTTCCGACGGAACGCCTCCGCTGACAGCCGGTACTTTTTTAGCAGACTAGATTTCACTTTGTCGAAATCCTCTGCCTCCTCTCTCTCCAAGCGAGCGACTACGTCGGCCGCCTCGCCGGGTAGCAAAGTGAGCAAGCGCTGTGGCCACGTTTCCCGAGAGAACCCCTGCTTCTCGCACGTTCGCTCAAAGTTAACCAGGAACAAACCAATGTCCTCTCCAAGCTTAAACGGCCGCATCAGGTCAGTCATTTTGAACAATACTCGTTCTCCTGCACCGTGTGCCTGACTTCCATTACGAGCGCGTTCCATCTCTACCTCGAGACGCTTCATTTCCAAAGCGTGTTGACGGTCGCGCTCTCTTTCTTTCTCTTGTTGCTCTCGTTCTATCTGTTCTTTACGTTCGCGCTCATCTTTCTCTTTCTGTTCTTTAAGTTCACGCTCCTGTCTTTTTGCCGTCTCCCTCTCCTCAATGGTCTCAAGGCATTCCGACAGCTCGTCATCCTCAGCTTCTAACTCAAGAATAGCCCTTAGCAGTTCTGGTTTTCTGAGTTTGTCTGAGACATCCAGACCCAACTCTCTCGCAAGCTCCAGCAATTTCGGTTTGCGCAACGACTTCAAATCCATGGCTGCTCTGAATGCTGCTTTCTCTACTGTCTACTATTGTCTTGCCGCAACTAACCCGGCAGCAACGACAACCCCAATTACCAGCTCTGTTTCTAACACTAACAAAAGCCTGGCAAAACTCAGAAGAAGAAAGTCCCGCACTCACCAAACCTTGCAGCCAAGACTTCAGCGCAGTCGTTCCGCTGCAGGCAACCAGTCGTCACACAGGGCTCGTTGCACTGCTCCCGGATGGTCGTTGTGCTGCTCAGCATACAGTCAACCGCATCTCTTCGCTGCTGGCCTCCGTTGTCGCGATCTCACCGCTGGCAACCAGATGTTGGAATCGTACCGCTGGCACGAGTTGTTGGGGTCTCGGTGCTGACGCCCGTTATTGCCAATGGGTCGCAAGCCCCAAGGGTAGCGTTGGCCTGGCGGCCTGGGGCACTGGAAGCATCTGAAGGTCCCGGCAAAGCATGAGAAGACTGGTGACAGAACAACTTGTTTATTCTAACATAGCAAAAGAGCGGCCGGTCAGGTCGACCGGAGTGGAGAGACGGGAGAGCACGTAACTCAACAGTACAAATCGGAGCCTCTCTCTTGGCGTCCGGGGGCAGCTGCTCTTATACTCCCGGCGTCGCGGTCCAAAAGGGAAGGAGGGAAGGTCACGGGACGGCGCAGCAGGAGCCCACGACGGCGCGAACTGTCGGGCCGAGAGACCTGCTGAACCGAGTGTAGTGACGCATCGCCAACCTTCACCCACACGACGGCGTGAACAGTTGAGCCGAGAGACGTCCAGGCTCCTCATTCGGGGAACTCCGCTCCCCGGCTGCCGCGCTTTGACAAGCGAGGGCACACACACACACACGCACACACGAAGACACGTGGCACTGAAACACGCCTGGACACGCTTGGCGGGTAGGCGTCGCGGCGGCGTCGGACGGGCCAAAATGTCCGCCGCTTTGAACAAAGCCCCGGCGTCCGTTGCATCCGCGCCGGCATTACCGCGCGTTGTAGGCGAAACGTAACACTCGGCAGCTGCTTTTTTCGGGTGCAGTGCCATCCTCGTCATGAAGTCATTCATTTACATAAATTATGTAGCAAGATAAGAAATTGTGCAAAAGCCCGTAATGTAATAGGCGCGTTAATTCGAACTCGCAAGAAACATGTGACAGCTTCTACACTTGTGCTTTGAAATAGCTGAACTCTCATGTGTGCCTCGTTAGCACTCGGTTGCAGGTTCTACAGAACAGAGCATCCGTTGTAAGGGTGACTCCGGTCACACAGGCCTGTATCGTTGCACATCTTGGTATATAAATTCATCACTGCATGGTACCTGAACGTCTAGGGGCAATTTGCACGAAAATTTAGGGCAGCTTACAGGGCTAACTACATGTAATTAAACGTTGTTGTTTTTTGAACGCATTGGGCACTGTGCGCTTTGAAAACAATGTTAATCAAAGCATGCCTCCTCGCCCTAGTTCATAGTATATTCAATGTCCTGTTAGATTTTAAACACCATGGATACGACGTCTGTCCCAAAATACGCGCGACTGCCTTGCCACGTGCTTTCGCATTGTAGCTCATACTGAGCGCGGTACTATGTTTAAAAAAAAATAACGGTAATCAAAGCAGCTCCGTTAGCGACGCGTGCATAATCGCGGCTGTTGCCGGAGTAGGACAAGGCTCGAGCTCCGTTCTTCCCGACGCCGCCCCGGATGCGAGAGCCGCCGGGGACCTTCTCCGTAGGCGTCGCCGCCGCTGGGAGGCGGCTATCAGAAGTTCAGAGCTGGCAGACCAGCTCTGGGCCGTCCGGCAAGCCGAAGATGCCGCTCGAGTCCAAGAACTTCGAGCCGTCACCTGAGGCCACCACATCAAGAACTGCCGGACTATTCTTTACTAAAGTTTCTTCTTCTTCTTCTTCTGCGGAAACTTCCAGGTGCATCACTGTAGTCACCTTCAATATACCTGCCCGTTAGACAAAATCCAGTGGTTCCAGATCTTCACGAGGTGGAGGGCCGTTCTGATATTGCATCGTCCTCGGGGTCTTCACAACCTTCCCGAAAACGCTGGACCCACTTGAACGCACTTCTTTCCGTTGGGGTATCATTTCGATAGGTTTTCTGCAACATTTGATAAATTTCTGCACCGTTTTCGTCCTATTCCACATCCAGCTTCATGGTAATCCTTTGTTCCCCGTCTGTTCCTCTATGCTCATTGCAACAAGGACTAAAAGTTGGCTGCACAAAGTACATGCATAAAATTGCGCTTTTCCGCGTTCTTTCCAGCGGTGAGAGCGGCGCCTGTACACCTCCAACTTCTTTGCCGACCCACTGCATGCACTTTTGGGGTAACCTCGTATACATATATATATATATATACTAAAGTGCCGTAATGGTTTGAGACGGCGTATCTCCAGAAAATGTCATACACGCTCAATGCCAGCGGCCATGGTAACTTCTCATTGGAGCCAAAGTATGGTTCGCGGGCTGCCTTTTGCAGTTATATTTTTCAATGTAATTTTCACAGTGCTTTACTACATTGCCACTAGAGAAACGGTGTGAAAGAATTTGGTGCAAAGCGTAAGTCTGTTAGCAAAATACGCTGAACGCTAATCAAGTTTTTTCGAAAAGCTTGTATTTGCTCTTTAAATCATGACCTTTCGTAATTGTGACGGATATTCCAAGTTGCTTACTTGCTTGACCACTGTCTCGCTCGTTTGCTTGTTTGTTTGTTTGTTTTTTACCTTGGCCTTTTGTGCTGCTGCTGCTGCTGCCATTTATTTTCCAGTTTACGGCCCCCATTTTTTTGCTGACTCACTGCGTGAGCTTTTGAGACAGGCCACATACATCGGTCCGCTTCATGTAAGGCTAGAAATAAGATATCTTTCGCTGAAATAAACTTGCGAGTGAGGCTAGGAAACGTTGTTTTCTAAAACACTTAATTATCCCTAATTCTGAACTTTACTCGTAACAACAGGCTCAAACCGGCTCGAACCATTATATTTCCGCTCCACTGCTGCATCTGAACCAAACGAGAACGTACGTAGAAGTCTGAACCCGATCCTCAACCGAACCTTAAAACTTCTCGGCTCGCTACCCTGACAGAAAGTGCTATCTTCTCGCAGTGCGCGAAGCGGCAGTGAAGTGAGTAGTGAGAGCATTTTGCTTGAAACACGGCGAACATTTGTATGTTCCAATATACGTGTTATTTGTTACGTCTTCCGTTATGTCGTGTCTTGCCTGAACCAAAGTGGGACGAACAAACACGATCACCTCCACTCCTAGTTCACAACTACTCTTCCCATTGAAGTTCGGAGAGGTCTGGGCAATTTTCACCATATCGATGAAGGCGTTGTACGCAGAGAACAGCTGGCTGTGTCAATGACACCTTTCTCGTCTTTGCTGGCTCGCAAATGCACCGTAAACCTGGTGCAGTCAGGGCTGCAGTGCGCGTGTGCATTACCTTCGGTAGAGATGGTGAGGGGCAAAGGTTTGCGAAGAGAGACTCATTCCGAACTACAGACTAGAACGCGGATATGATAAGCTCCAAGTGCAGCAATGAAAGATAGAACAAAGTGCTGTTAGTCTGTACAGGCGCCCTCCTTACAAATATCAGTTGGTTCCAGCACGTCAACCGACCTCGCGTTGCAAGATTATGCATATTAGCTGTGGCTAACGTATCGCCGCAGCGCACCAAGAACTGTATACCGAGCTCCTGCCTTAGCCGACCGCATTTCAACTGCGCAAGCGGCCACGACCTCTGACTCGCCGCATTCCGCGCTTATCACTTCAGGTCGTCGAGCTTTTAAGTTAACTAACCCAGCGCCGACTATACAACGCATACGTGCCCGCAAGCACGCCTGTCGCCGGTGATCCCGCTATGCAACGCGGGGGAGTCCTTGCGTCGCTATGCGCGGAGGACGCTGTCAACCGAAATAGCAGGGCTCGAGCGGCGCGCGCTGACAGAAGCCAAGGCTAACAAAGCGGCCGGCGCATCCTCCTTTGCATGCGGTGATCTCGGCCTCGACAGTGCGCGCGTGGGGCCGGCGCTCTCTCTTCGACGCCGCCTCGAAAACAAGCGAACGCAGGGATTGCGGCGCCGCCGGGGTCTTCAAGGCCCTTCTCTGCGGAAGAAGCCCACCGTCAGCGCGCCGGCGCTGTTGGCCGGGTCTTGGGATTCCGCGGTGATGCCGCGTCTCTTTGGAACACTTTGGTGCGACACATCACGCGCTCAGGCCAGGCGGTGTCAGCAGAGTGTTAGCCATCTCACGGCGCTTCAACGCCAGCACAGAACTAGTCCCTAAGGAACCGAAGGGCTGAAGATGTCTGGGCAATCGCTCTTACTCTTCTAGCAATTCTGCCGAAATGAAAGTTTGTCGTTCATTCTTTCATATTCGCGCCCTCGGCGAATGGAAGTGTCAACCCAGCTCGGACCTTTTCCGTCGCTTCCCTGCCCTGACTCCTCCTTGCTTTCAAAGCGAATCTTTCTTTGCTGACCGTGGCGGCTGCTACTGCTGCTTTCGTCATGCCGAATAAATCAAAACAGAGCAGCACACCCACAACGAACCGCTTTATACGTTCTACAGATCTCAGATCTGCTGTACTGCAGGTGCAGAGAGTACGCGGTAGCCGATTCGATTCCCTAAGGGATTGTGCAGCAAACTACAAACGATACCTAAATGTCCTGACTGAAACACGTATACGTCTACCAGCGCATCATTCCTTTCTCAAAACTATTAGCTTGGCTCTGTTTCTCATTTTCGTGGTGGGAGGAGTATATGAACTCAATCGCAAGCATTTTTTTCTCTTGCCAACGCCAGCTACAATTTTTCTGCCTTCCTTTCTTCTTCCCTCTGCAGAAACAACTGCTTTTAGTAATGCAGAGGAGCCGATTGACTGACGTTCAGAAGTCCGAACGAATTCATTAGAGAAGAAAATTTCTTATTCTTCAACCTCGCGGTCCGTCGTCGATCGGCACTAGCTCGTATACGGGGACAGAGCAAGGGTTCGTCTAGTGCGCTTGCGCGGAAGGATCCTGTAGCGGCGCTGACCACGCCCACATTGAGCATTCCCGAGAGAAAAGAAAGAGGGACGGTGGGAAAGCTAAGCAGAAAATAGCCTGGTTGGCTACCCTATACGTGCTGGGGGAGGGTAACAGAGGAATAGAAAAAACCAGTAAGAGAGAGGAATGAAGGACGCGGTGAATGCTTGCCCGCGTTTACAGCATCACGCAGTCAATGGTGCTATAACACAGGGTATTTATATTCAAAAAGACCATACACTGTCTTCTGGCCAGTCATCTGCGGGGACGGTGTACCAGTAGCATCTGCACGGACAGTGGACGATATTCTAGTCGCGCCGATCCATTGGACATTGATCGTCTTTGTCGATGGCAGTGACTGCAAAAAACAGTCGATGTTCTCTACGCAACTGAAGACATCACATGCAGCACTGCCAGACGCTTCTGAATGATTTCTCGTCAAGACAACTCATCACCACACCTACTAACGAAAAATAAATGTATCTCAGTCCAAGTGGAGGCTGGAGTTGCAGCGAACGGTTTGTTCTCAGTGATTGCCCAGTCGCTGCGGTATGATTGGAAAGGCAGACGCAGGCAAAGTTGCTCGAACATCAAATCAGAAAGGTCGTTGCGAGCCAATTCCGCTCTCTGGGATAGACGCGGCGAAGCAGCTTCGTCATCGGGCACTCGTTATCCGAGTGGTCTAGCGCAACTATAATCTGCCCTAAACTGCACGAACAAAATTCTCTTCTTAGGAAGGCTGTAAGGTTGGATTAGGGTTAACTGGGATGCAGTAGAGAGGTCGTAAACAGCCCGCTCAATATCGCTTAAGGGGGCAGCACGAATATGCGCAAAAAATAATCATGCAAGCAAAATGCAGTGTTGGAAAGTGTAGTTTCATCTATAGGTATAGCGTAGAGTGCATATATAAATTAGCCACTGGGGGCATGGACGAAATTAATGAGCGGGCAGGAACCAGGCTATAGTCACACATTACTTTTTCACCGCCTCTTTCGCGGAGGGCGTTAACAGGATTGTCATCGAAAGCGCGGTGATGTCAAAAAATACGATTGCTCTTCGCCGCAGTATGATATATCGCACTGGTTATCTGTTCGTGCGAACGCGGACGTCGAAAATAATCGCTTCAAATTACAGCTCCCGCTCTATTGAGCCGTATCGAATGAAGGCCTTGCCAATAGTACACCACTCTTCTATGGTCATTCCATACACTGCTCTCTATTCACAGTAATGGGTTCTGCAAGGAGCGCTTCGCTATATAGTCTCTGTGCTGACGTTCCCGAAATACTGAAAATTCTACAGATAACACGAACGCGTTATCTACTACAAGGATTATATATAGTGCTAGATTGAACTTCTTTCTTTTTTGCTTTACTCTTCCGGTATTCTGACAAATGTGAAAGTGCCCCGAGTAGCGAGCTACACGCTTATTCAGTATCTCCTCCGACGAACCGAAACAGAAAGCGCTGTCAAATTCCTCCGGACTATACCTGGCGAAGTAACGCTTTTGTTGAAGCAGCGTTCCTGTACATTTCCATTCATTGCCTCAACAAGTTGTCCGCGAGTGCACCTTGAGATAAGCCCTTTGCACGAACGCGAGAAGCGGTGCAGTTTAAGACGCCGCACCGAGAACACCGTGATGCGCTGGCTCTCGCAATTGCGCGCGCCTTATCCGCGCTGCACATAAATGTCAGCGCTCGCGCTTGGCAATATACGCGGAGGCGACAAAGGCGTTCCTCTGTTCCCGCATCAAGGCCCTTCTCGCACAGATGCGACGCGCGGCAGATGGGGGGTCTGTGCGCTGTGTCGTTCTGCACTGCGTCCTCGGCGTGGCTTCTGCGAAAGTGGCTGTCTTCTCCACTCACGGCCCAGAGACACGCACGAGACAAGTCGAGATAGAAGATTCGGACGCAAACCACCGCAGGCGGCCAAAGCTTTGTCTCGGCGGTTGATTCGGGGCGCGCGTATACACCCCGTTTAGCTTTATTTATGGACTCGTGTGGGGGGCGGGGACGGGGAGAAGTAAGATGTGCAGGCGTCTGGTTACCGACGTCGAATGAGAAGATCGCTAAGTCAGATTAAGGCTACGCATTTGCGTGATGAGTACAAAGATAACAGGAGAGGTCGAGCTCGAGGGAAGTTATGAGAGCCGGGAAGACGGTAGATAAGACGGCAACTTTGTATCCGAGGGTTGCGTGTCACAAGTACGATACAAGTCCGACGCGTAATAAGAAAAAAATATATAATATGGAAGAGATTTTTCGAAGAAATCGGAGTCAAAATGGCGTGGTGAACTGTCTGGCGGAAAACACGTTGTCGTGTCGTTTATATCAACAATTTCTCGCAGGCGAAGTTACTATTTGAATCGGTAGAGCTTTTCTGTCATCCATGTGGGGGGCTTCGTCCTTTTCACGTAGAACATAGTGGTGAAAGAGGAACGTTGACGCAACATGAGTGGTGCTGTCTCCATGCCTTAGAATTTAACGAAACTCTCTGCGTGTGTTACAACTTGCACGGTTACCCTCCTCTTTAGGGGAAGCGGAGAGGGGGGAGGTTGCAACAATACCGGAATCCCGGAAAGCTAACTCCTTACTTCGGCAAGGCTTGGATTACCTCACTGCTGCTGATTTATACAGCTGAATCGGCAGCAATCTCATGCGATCATATGGGTTCATTGGACGCGGCTATGCCTTTTCTTTTCTGATCTTTTTTTTTAATACGCTTATATTTAGATTTGTGATGTTAAGTGAGCAAACAGTCTTTTAAACAGGATTGTTGCATTTGGGTTATGAGGCGTGTGATTACATCGCCAGCGCCCACCTCGCGACAATGACGCTCGTTCCATTTGCCATAGTTGAAACCAACATGTGTGAATCAAATTCACAAGTATTCATATCACGGGCGCGTAGCCAAAACTACATTACAGATGCAGATACATGTTGTGTTACGTTATCCAACGAAAGAATATAGAGATCTCACGAATCACCCAGTAACGGGCTAGTCGTTCAGGGTTATATCGTCGTAACCACGTTCCGAGCTGCTTACGTCAGCGGCTCACCGCCTTGGTCAGTTCCACTGTGGGCATCTTTTCGTGGAATCAAGGCCAACATCACCATCATTTATTCGTGCTAATCGTACTAGGCGCACGTGGCCTCTTCATTACGGAGCTTAACGGTCGATTCTGTTATCAGGTTGTCGCGTATAACAGCTTGTGTGCAGCGGATGGTTTCGGTCTATGTTTATATGTGTGCGAAGCGTTCGATTCCTCTGGCGTGGCGAACAGCTGCTTGCTGAGAGCTAATCCGTAATATGGGAGGCTAGCGAATTATGATTGCGACGTGCGTCTTCTGTAAGCATTGAGCGGCTCGTGGTTTCGTTTAGCATCTGTTACTCGGACTGATTCAGACCGCGTATACTTGCCGTTTCGTAAAGTTTGTTCCTTGCGGTTCTCAAACGTGCGCTGGCTTTCAAGAAAGGGTGCGCGCCATTTAGTTCGTGGAAAGCAGCTGCAATTTCCGTCTGGCCTGCAATCCAACGACAGTTGGGAACGTCTGGCAATAGTTATCTCTGCCTCTTTTCTCCTCCCATGCGCTGCCCGGCGGACAATTAGTTCTGTCGTCTGCTGTAGTCTATTATATTTCAAAGCACTGATGAGGGTGCCCGTCTTCTGTGCGCCTGTCATCAGTAGGTTGCATTTTTGAAAGGTAACTGTGTATTCTCTATAGCTGTGTAAAACTGTACCACTGAGGAAGAATTCTAGAGTCAGTTCGACTCGCTGTTTTATGGTGCTTCCTATTTTTCTTCCATTTCTATGTAAACTTTTCTTACACTGCATATATTGAAGCTTTGTCGGACGCCTCCATTCGCGAGCGCATTTATTTGGCTACTGAGCAAACTAGGCGTTTTCTTCATCCATCCCCTTGTACGTGAGCTAACAAGGAGGATGGGTCCTCATCCAGGATTTACCGCGATTTCTGAGTATATGGAACATGTGCGTAACAAACGCTCTGCGAATTTGCTTTCTTTTTTTACCTCTTAAATATGGTGTGGCATCTCACGAGATAGCTGCGGACGCAAGGTGAAAAGTTAATATTTGCAGAATGATGCCAGCCTAGTGGTTCTCCTTAATGTTTTAAACCTCTTGTGAGACAAGCCTCAGCCGATACATCTGCTCTATACGCCGCACATTGGTCCTGCGATGAATTAGCACGAGCACAGTTACTATATCGGCAATGGGGCCAAAATAAGAAAAGAAAAATTGTTTCTCTTTTCTTTGAAATGCTAACATGGTTCTTGTTGTTCACGGCAGACAGTTTTGTTTCGTATTCACGCCTTCGTAGTGGCTGACGCAACTTCGACGGTGGTTTCTAAGCGTGCGCCCTGACCTAGAGCGACGATATATATGTATGCACCAAGGATTTGTCCGCTAAAGAAAATCAAGCGACCGTCCTAGAGCTGCCAGGACATCCGCACGGACGTCCTCGACAGATTGTTTCCGTCACCCTGACACGGCGCCTCTGTCACCGGCCTTTACGCCGTGCGCAGACCCAGTTCGGAGTGAGACGTCAGGCCTGCTTTATTTATTGCCACTCCCAAGCTGTTCTCGCAACCCACCCGCTGTTTCGCAGGCGTCTGCAAGAAGCCGACTTGCCGGGAAGCGAGGCTCCGTGGCACATTTAGTGTTCGGTGTACTATGTAACCTGCAGGAAACCTTGAAGTTTATCTGTGATCGGATGGAAACATTATAGCTGCCCACTTTCTCGAAGGAATACTGGCACATATTTGCGAAATTGTATAAGCTCTACCGCGCACTTTTCGCGCCTAAAAGGATCACATTTAGCGAATGCGATGGTTTGGAAACACTCATAAGATATCAAAATTTTTTAATGAAGTCGTCGTCTCGCAATGTCGAACCTGCGCGTCATCGAGAATTATCCTGACCGCATGACATGCAGTAAAATTTGCTGACGTCTTGTAGCGATGAGGCTAGGTACGATGGCATTGCTAATAGAAAAAATATAAACCTCTGTGCAGTGCGTGCTTCGTCAGGTTTCTCTCGCTCGCGGTAGCTTCACGCAGAAGAGAGAGCGCGCCAGTGTGGTCGTGACGTCATGTCGCCTGCACCTGCTGACTACCGAAACTTGTTCATAGAAAGAATCATTATAGTTAATCATCTAGGGCGCTCTGGCCTCTCAGTATATTTCCTAAGGTTCAGATTACTTGGACCTTCATAAAACGTAAAAAAAAAGAGAAAGAGTGACAAGTTCCATGTCGATACTCCTTCAAATGTCAGAGCACAACGATCCCGCGCAGAGATATATTTCCGACACCGAGCGCGGATTCGTCACGTGGAATTACTCCGACGCCCGGAGCCGTGGTGGGTTGTGGCAACCATGGCCCACTTGGCGCCAGCTATGAAAAATGTCACGGAACGAACTAGGGCTGTCTTTCGGAGAGACGGAGAAAGTAGGCCGGTTCGCATTCGCGTAAACATCTTCGCGCCGGCATCGCACTCCAACGACGGTGGCCTGGCGAACTCGTAGAGGGAGAGTTCTCAGAGCTGCTGCGAACGAATGCTCGTATGGAGGGAGCGAAGGGGAGGGAGAGATATATTCGATGTTTACGCGAGCTGCGGCGACTGTCCTCTGGAAATTTCCCGTAATAATATGTTGCCGCGTTCCTGAGCGACTATATTGACGGGGTAGGCGTGCTCGCGCTAATCCTAATTCGTGGCCTGATTTTTACAGCGAAGCTGTATACCTATACCGTCCAAGGAAATTTCCGTGTCGTTGTAAGAAAAAAACTCCCCATAAGTGGGCCGATACCGGAGATAGTGCGATGCCGGGCCGACTCGCGGCGGAGGTGCAGTTCGCCATTAAGGGGCCCACATACACAGCCTCACTGGTCATCCTTCTTTGCAGACTGTAAGGGCACTGAGTTTCTTGGGAATTCAAGGAAAAAAACAAAACAAAGTGAATCGACAGTCGACTCCTTTCACCCGCACCTTGCTCTTCGCATTCCCGTAATATATGCGACGTAATTTTCTCTTAATTATAATTTTTGTTCACCTTTTCTAAGTGAAGTTCAATAGAGCGAACACCGTACATGCCATGTTCAGCAGTTATCACCGTGCAAACGCGGCGATGACTATTATATTATATACTGAGGTGACCTTGGCCTATGTGCGGATGGGAACACACTGTGTGTTACATATAAACGTATGCACCGTCGTATGCGAGCAAACCTGAAACCTCTGAAACGCGTTCGACGAAGCGGTCACCAAAGATCACAGCCCCGTCGCGCGATCAAACCGGCAAGCTGGAACAAAAGACAACCGTCCTCAGACTTTCTTTGTTTTTGTTTTTTGTCTTTGTCTTGCGCATTGCTTTTGCTCAAGCTTTCTTTCTTTTCTTTTTCTGCGAGTTTGGGCTGATGGGTTGGAAAGTTAGTAATAAGTGTAAACTTTCCCATTTTTACTTTTGTAAGCTGTATTTCGGGCAGAGGTTGCATACTGAAAGCTATACGCGCTCATCTAGCTAATATACCAAAAGGCGTACATGCGAACAGCAGCGCGACTCCCCAAATCTTGTGGCGCTGCTTTCGGCCAAAGCGCATAGAAACAGAATTTCGGCGAGTTTTCCGAATCGACATGTTTTTACGATAAGACTTCCCGCCTATCTGCTGACATAAACGCGTCAGCCCAGCGAAGCATCACAAAAAATATCTGTTCTACACACATCTGCACATTTTCTTTCGCTATGAGACCTGCAACAGTCGCGTTTTTCCAGCGCGTTGTAGTCGATCACAACTTCACAAGATGTCGCCATTAGCGCGTCTGTTTCCCAGATACGTCCTCCACTCTCCCTGTGGGCGCCTGCACAACGCACGCGCGCTAGCACAGCTACGTTACGGCAAACACCCGTTTTAAAGATAATTGGGTTGGAACAACGACGGGTTCCGCTTGATTGTTGTGGTTTGCTCCTTCGTAGCTCTCTCTGTCTCGGTCTACGAGCGATTGCAGCCCCGGTGCCGCCTTCGTTAAACCGTTCGAGCCCCCGCGTCGACGACCCCCTCCCCTTCCTAGCGCCGTCGGAGATCGTCGGCACGCGCCACGCGCGCGTCCTCTGCTTTGCATCCCGAAATAGCGGAAGTGCTGGCACGGATGGCGCTTCTCGGCGAAACAAAACACAGCAGGCAGGGCCGGTGCCGCAATCCCGCCCCCCCCTCCCTCCCCCGTTCTCTTCCACCGCCCTTTCTCTCGCTCTTCCGTAGTTCTTCCTGCGGTCGGCTAACAACAGTTCGTCTTCCTTCCGTCCTATCGGCGCACGTGCTGGGCTTCCTCAGCCGGCCGCTGCCTGTTTCCAAGATGAGCCGCCGTACGCCACCGCATCGTTCTTTCTTTTCTCGCTTCCTGCCCTTCGCTTCTCGGAGCCTTCCGTAATATAGGCCTTTGAGGGGCGTGCTTCTTCTTTTCCGGGGTTCCCTTTTTAAAAGATGCCGCGGTGCTAAACTGGTTCGATCGGGCGTGTCCAGCGCGCTTGGATGACGTCCAAAGGAAAGAACAGGCACGCTAGGTACTGCACCGGCCGAGGTGGTGCCGAAATCGGAGGGGAAACAAAAAGAAAGAAAGAAAGAAAGAAGGCAAGAAAGAAAGAAAGAAAGAAGTATGGGTAATGACGTTAGAGAAAAACGCGGTTGTTCTTATGTCCCATTACTCAGAATTTTAATCAGAGCTGTAGAACCAGAAGAAGTGGAAGCACTGGAACAAATTGTATTTGTGGTGTACAGTCGTATTCCTAGAAATGGCTAAATACGGACTGTTAACGAAATGTCTACTCCCTGTTATACTTAGCGTCGCGAGTTGCTGCTGAGTAGTCGCTTGTACGAATTCCTGAAACTTGGATATGCTATCGTGAGAATCTGACCGCGCTCCACAAGGGACGGCCACGCTCCCTGCTCCCCAATAGGGTGACTTCAGTTTCTTCTCGACCTTAATTGTACTAATATGCTTCAGTGGAAGTACTTTTATCTCGTTCTTCAGATCGACTCACTAGTATTGCTGCAGCATCCAAGAGACCTTCGAAAGGAGTAGTCATGGGTGTTTTACATGCTGTTGTTGTTTCCATTTTCGCCAACAGAAGGCGCAACGATCAACAAGGCTCTGCGCCACTGGATAATCAGCGCGACGGGTTATTGATCAACGGGGCTCACGAAGCGTTCCCAAACTAGCATGATTGAAGAGCATCTGGTTAATGATGGCATGGGCGTTAGGCTGTAGGACACTCGCGTCGTTGCACCCAGAACGTTCTGTCATACCGCGGCGCAGAAAAAAAAAAAAATGTGAAGGGAGGAAGCAGCTGGCCAACGGAGCCACACTGTAGTCGTCACGCAAGTTACTTAACCGTTTTCGTTATGCCTGGGAATCGCTACGGGGCGACTCTGCTAATGAAACGAACTTTGTTGCTCGACGCACCCTCATTAGCGTAATGAACCCGACGCTTGGAGCAACCGTGCTTGCTGGTTGGACAAAATTCATTACCGCAGGATGGCATTTACCGAGCATTCGGATAGCACGACAGCAAGTATAGTGCGTGCGTGACAGAAAACAGTTGCGTGCAGCAGTAGGCTCTCACGTAGTCCTTCCACGAACGTCGCAGTGTTAGCAGGCTGTTTGCTTTCGTGCATGTCGGCGTCGTTCACTACTGCTCCGGCTTTGAAATCAACTTTTAAGTGGAACTTGTGATTTGAAGGCGGTGTTCCTTGCTGTGCTTCCGCTCCAACAAGCAGGAAAACTGCAGTAAAGGACGCTGTAGCACATTGTAATGAGACTCCCGAGACAAGCATCGGCTCTGCAGCAGTAACAAAGGAGGCATTGTAGCCATTGTCGATGCTTTCTTCTTTGTTGGAGAAAAGCAACGGGAAAGCAAGGAAAAAAACAATGAACCACAAACGCAGAAAAACAAAAGACGCGGTCGGTCTCTGTGCGCTAAAGCCACTGATCGCCGGTTTACGAAGCTTTGTTGTTTTGCTCGAGTACCAGTGTAGTGGCTGACCGTCGTAGGCAACGACCCTCACCAGACGTTCATAAAACCTGTCTTGCGTTTCTTGCTGTAGAGTGAACCATGCTCCGGCTCCCTAGTTCTCTGCAGTGTGGCGGAAGCTGTGGACCGCGGCTGTGAATCAGAAAAAAGAAAACAAAAACAAAAAAAAACATAACTAGCAGGAGTGGCAGCCCCATTGTTCGCCTCGGATCTCACGCGGTGCGACGTCGACTGACTGGACGATTCACGGAATGATTAGCAGCTCACAGATCTGTCTAGGTAAGCCTTCCCCCTTTCTCTAGAACACGCAGCCGGTTTTCGTTACTGATTGGCTGAAACGAGCCCTAGCCTTTGCTGTCCTGCGCGGTGTCGGTGATATGCACTCATTGACATGATAGGCTATAAAGGAAACCCTGGATAACAGTGTGCGTATATCTTGCTTCACCGTCTTTTGCCCCCCTCCACAGTTCCTTTATCATCCTTCTACCCCATCTTTCCCTCTCCAAACTCCCATTCTCATTCGTGTTTAGGAGCTACTCGCATTACGCCTGCTTATTGGCTTTTCTTTCGAATAAACATTCTCATTCTAATCCTCGTTAGAGAGCGCACCTGCTACCTGCGATCGTATAGGCGCAATCGCGTGGTAAACGACGAAAATAAAGAAAGAAATACAGAGAGAGAGAGAGAGAGAAAGAAAGAAATGAGAGCGAAGCTACGGAGGTGACAGCAGTGCGATGTAAATTGAGTACTTGAGGGGAGAGAGAGGGCAGTGCGAAAGAAGCGAAAGGACGGCATGCCTTCTTTTCTTGCCTTTCTGTCACTTGTGGGTGGCCATGTTTGTTTCTCTCGCTGTCGCACGTTGCTTCGCATTCTGAAGGGACTCGCGTCTCGTGTGCAGTTGACCCAGCAGCGCGGCCGCGAGGCCTGCATACACGCTACACGCGCACTGCTCGCTGGTGGTGACACTGCGACGGAGCCGAACGGGGAGATGTGCCGCGCAGCTGTCGAGCCCATTGCGGTCATTAGCCTCCTCTTCGCGAGCGAGGCGCGAAAGCGAAGAAACCTGAAAAGAACATCAAAAAGAAAAAAAAGGAAATGCGAAAGTAAATAGTGGGTATGAAAGAACACGGAAGAAAAAAAGAATCGCGAGCCTGCCAGAAAAGATATCCAAGCCCGTCGGTGTCTGCTTTCTTTGGCGTAGAAGCCATTCTCTATTTCCTTTTTAACTGCCTTAAAAAGAAGACGCAGATGTGCACACCCGCCTCTCATGCTCGCCTGGTGGTGAGCGCCCTGCTGTGAAAGGGAAGCTTGTGTTTTTCTCGATTCTCCGGTCCCTTTCGTTTTCTTCGAGCATTCGACTCGGCTGTCCTATATGATCGAAAAGCCAGAAGACAAGCGAGAACGGCGCAAAATAAAGAAAAAAGGAAGAGAGTAGGTGGCCAGAGAAAACGTTTTGCGGAGTCTGATTGCGGATGACGAAAGAGAAGAAGCGAGCGGCGTGGCCCGGTGGCGCCCTTATGTGGAATTTCGACCGAGAAAGCCAGAGGCACGCTCTATGCTGATTGGCGTTACTTTACGCGCTTTGCTTTCTTCCTCTGGCTGTGCAGATTCACTACACGCCATTGCCGCACCCCGCCTACGGTGTTACGTGGTAGCAATGCACAATTAACAGCGCGTAATCGAGGTCTACACACCAAATCGCTACGGGTTGACTAATTTAGCCTTGGAATGCGTGACCACCGTGGTGGTGGAGTTAAAATTATTGCATTTCTCTTTACCTGCTTGGGTCGTCTTTCTTGTTCTTATTTCAAAAAACGCCGCCGTGCCGACAGATCTTACAGAAAACACACGCTTCTGGTCACTGACCAAGTCGAACAAATAGCCAACCCTGAGGCAATATAAATAAATATAATTAACGAGGTCTGAGGTTTATCTGGGGTGTAAGGCACGTCACAGTGGTCAGCTTGGAGCCCTCTTTCGGTTACGCTTGACGTGTAGCGATACCTCTGCAGTCAAGAATTGGACAAAAAACTCGAACGGGACAGGGGCACAAAGAAGACGACCGCACGAGGGCTTAACTATTAACTATAACTCACAAAATCCATTTGTGAGTAAGCGGCTTTGCAATAGCCGTTTCTTCGTAGCCCAGTTCCGTTCGCGCTTTTTTTCCCATTATATGCCACCTTGCCAACTCGTCCAGTTGACGAGTGTTCTGAACTCGGAACTTAATGACATTTCAGAATCCAAATGGGTTGCTATATGAAGGAACCCGTACGAGTTCGGAAATAAACATTAACTTTCGACTTATTCACTGTCAGGAAGCCTCTTGTTTCTTTCTCCTTTTTTTTCCTAGCATGCTACTAACCAGACACGATTTCATCGAATTCGTGGCTACAGGGACATCTATACAGTCTAGCGCGATTTGAAGGTTATTGTGCGAGCGTCGACCAAGAACCAGAACAGCGCCACGGCCCAGAATCCTCTTTCGAAGAGAGGGAGGTATCAGGCCAGCTTCCCTCACTCTTTTACAGCGGAGCTGTCTATAGTTAGGATCTGGAAAAAAATGTGTACTGCCCCCCCCCCCCCCCCCCCCCAAGATGTTGATAAAAGCAAATCATCATGTGGGCCGATCATGGTGATCGTTCAGAAAGGGTCAAATCTCAATGGCACGTACCCCGGTGGGCTTGGGGACCGTAAGGCGCCCTTCAACTACCGTTGTCATATGTGGGACCTAAGGAGGTCCCAGCTCAAGGGCAAGATCAGATATTTAAAAAAAAAAAAAAAGGTTCTGTACAACTTTTTGAAAAAGGATTGCTGAAAAATTCTCGGCGCCAACCGCGCAAACGCGCTCGTGCCACTGCTTGCGCGTTCGGCATCGTGTTCTTCCACAGCTGGCTCCGTTCCAGTGCACAATTTCACTTCTGACGTCGTAATGGGCAGACCGCGTCTACGGGGGTATGAGCCACTGCTTAAGGGGTTATGAGTCATTCATTGTCCTACGTGACGGACACATTTTATCACAGAGGTTATATTCGAATACGTGTGCGTACCTATATCGCCACGATGACCACAGATTAGTACACTTTGTTGCCATATTCTGGGTCACTTCTGTGTCGTGCGCTAAACAGCTTCGCTGGTCATCCACCTTCACAAAGTGGAATGGCTCATGAATTTTTTGCTGTTCCTTAAGCTGCGGTCACTCCCATCTGAAGAAGGCGCTTTTTTGTTTTCTTCGGGGAACAGACAGTGGTGGTATATTGCGTGCAACGCATTCTTAGGTATTAGAAATAAAGAGAACGGGTGGCGAGTTCGTCACGGGAGTGATTGTTGTAGCATGAAACAGCCAACGAGGGAGAGCAGAATGCGAAGTCTTGATTTTCACGGTTCCGAAACGGGCTGTTAGGCCGGTCGACGCTCGCGCGATAACCTTCAAATCTCGCTAGACTGTACACGTCAAGCAAGTGCACGTGGTCGAAAGGGTGCTCGAATCCGTGCGCATATTATAGCCGACGCGTTTCCTAGGAACACTACATCTCATTAATTATTATTGTTATTATTACTATCGCAGGGTGGGCTGGTTTCTTCGCAACAAAAGCTTTTATACTTCTAGCAGCTAAGGGACAGCGGCTACAGCAGCCTGAACGGCGCGTGCAACAATGGCGACCGTCTGAGGCTGTGCTGTAGCTGTGCCTTCTTGCGAACCGGCCGCCATTCGAGGGAGCGCGAAGAATCGCAAGGTCACTGCCATCATAAAAGAAGAAAAGAAAGAAAGCGCTGACGCGTCGACACGCAATTTACGATCGCCCGTGTTTTCTCCCGCTCTGGGCGCTTTTACGACGCCTACCTGTACTTCTGCTTCCTTTATTTTTCGGTGCTCTCTATATACTAGAACTACGAGGCAAAGCTGTTTTTTCTGTCTCGCCGAAGCTTGGCGAAACCAGAAGGCTTCGTGGACTCTCACTACGCGTATAGGTTGGATGACGTTCTGCGAGGTGTAGTTAGGTTAGGAGGCCTTAGAGAGGTACGACGTGAGTATAACTCCCCGGCCAGACTGTGCGTGTCCGGCAGAAGGATCGGGCTCGCGCATGCGTAATGGCGCTGAAGTCGCACTGCGCTCCCGTAACGGATGAATATCGCGCCAGAATGCAACTTCTGTGTCTGGGCTGCAAATTCTATCGCAAAGCACGTTTGCGTTGCGTGTTGGATTAGATGGGAACAGGGGCTTTCCTGACCCGCCAAAGTATGTATGACTAAAGTATGTATGACGCGGTATTAAAATGTTTAAGCAAGGGCACTTTTCCTCAAAGGAAGGTACAGTCCGGGAGTGGGCCGTGCCCATTAGTGGCGCTGGCTAACACTCCCGAGTGAGCGCTACATCTACGGTAGACGCTAACACATAGAAAGCGGACCCGAGGAGGGCCGCCGTGACAGCTGGCACCGAGCATTGCGCGTTTAATGCAGGGAATGTGGGTTAGGCTTCTCACCTGGCGGTGAGTTGTCGTTTTGCCCACTTTCATTTCCCTTTTCCGTTATTATTTCTTCATTTAATTTAAACCCAACAATCATATTTCCGCTGTGCTTCTTCTGGTTTCAGTGCCCGTTGGCTTCATCTTGATTGTCCGTTTCATTCGCCCTTGCCGCGTGCAGTTTTCATCTCCTCCTGTGTGGCCAATCCACCTCGCTAGTATCGGCCACGGTATGAGGTCACGACAACAACAGCAACGTGGCCGCATTTCTCGCAAACTCCTACGCGTAGCGCAGACCTCGCATTCTTGGTGCAACGTGCATGAGATGCATGTATATATCGCGTATGCGCATTCCCCGAGACGGGATATTAATGACAGAAAATTAAATAAAAATAATTTTAGCGTACGGATAAGAGGTAGATTCAAGGAGCAGGAAGGACGGGCGGGGGCTGCCAGATCGTGCGGGCCCGTCTCGGCGCGGCCAGTAATCGCGCAATGTGTGTGGCGATCGCGTTTTAATTGCACGCTTCAGTTGCGCGGGCGCCGTACGCAGCGGTTAATCGGGGCTTCCGATAAGACCGGCGTGGCGCTCCACGAAGAATCTGCGAATGGCGAGAAAAAAATGTCCCCCGGGGGCTCGCACGACTTCGGCGTATGCGCATTTGTTGTTGCGAGACTCGCTGGGCGAGGGAGGCACCGCGTTTGATGCGAGCGCGCGTATTTGCGATACTGCTGTCAAGAGGCGCCGTTTGTAAGGATACCACGTGCCGGGCTTAAGAAAAAGAAAAAAATATGCGTGAGGCGCGGAGACTGCCAATGAAGCGAATGCGGCGTGACCTAGATAGCAGTGCAGCGTAATCTGTTTCTCCCGCGGCGGCGGCGATTTCTCTTTGTCGAGCGAACCCTTTGGTACGCAGATTAGGACGCGATTGGGGCGCCGGATATCTGGTTGGTTGTCCCCTATATAGGATGCGACCGAAGGCGGCACCCAATTATTATTTTGCCGACCCTATCTCTCGTTAGGTTTTAGTGTGTCCTGTACTTGGGGGCATTGGAGGAAAGGCTGGCGTTTGCTCATACCATTAGAGGATAATGACTGGTATTAGTTCCCCAAACTGGAGACGGGTTTCCATTTCCTACTGCCGTAGTCCATTGTATTACTACAGTGACTGTGATCCGGTTATCTTGCTTTCCGTTTCCCAATCTTGTACTTATCTTTCATTTCTACCTTTGCATCACTTGCTATCAGAAGTATAGACAGGTGTTAATTGAGCCCATTCCGGTGGCAGCTACCCAGACTGCTCAAGTCTCCTCTTCTTCCCTCTATCACTGGTAACGTTTGTTTTCAAGCCAAATAGTAAAAATAATAAAATTACACAGATCCAACGCAATGTTAGAATCTAAATGACGCGAAGCTTGAATCGAGTTAGCGACGTAGCGGCGGTGGCGGACCACACACGCATGGCAGCGTGTACAGGTAGATGTTAATTCTGTGTGTCACGGTGATGAAGGCGATCTATGGCGCTTGTCTAGGAAACGGATCATGGTAAAAGGCGCATGCACAGAGAAGCACAACGCATATTTAAACACATTTAAGGCTTCTGTACCCATAGTCATAGTGTCATAGTGCAACATGAACCCAAGTTGTCTACTCGTCGAGACTGCAACCGCAAAATGGAGGGAAGAGGCAAATGAAGCTTTCGTTTAATAATAATAATAATAATAATAATAATAATAATAATAATAATAATAATAATAATAATAATAATAATAATAATAATAATAATCATTCATTATAAGGGTGCGTAATGGCTCACGCATGTGAATGGAGGTGGACTGGTCCGGGCAAGCAAAGGCACAGTGCGCTCAACCCTTGAGGCGTAATTCTGTAAGAAAGCGAAAGTTAGGTAGGGGATATTCAGTTAGGTTCTATTGAGCGTCGCCGCGGAAATGCCGAAGCGCAGCAAGCCAGTCGTCAGCATGCTTCAACTACATTATTTTGTAGTCCGAAACAGAGGTACCGGTATGTGCAAGGTGGGTGTCTCGAGGGCACAGTAGACGAAAATGATACGAGAGTTCACTGCGCTCACAGCGCCTCCGGTGGTGAAGAGTGGCGCGCAACGAAGAAGGAAGCTGTGCTCTGTCATCTAAGATAGCGGGGGTGATAGCAGGTAGACTCCCTGTGGGTGGGCTTAAACCATACGAACATGTAAGCTTTTCCTTGAATGACTCTTCCCGTTCATGTTTACTTATCTGGTTTTGTCCTGATGGTAAGTTAGTCTGGCGTAGAATTTGTCGGGTCCCGAGCTAGTCCTTTGCGTACGACATTCTAGGAAGTTGCCAAACGTCGCCTTTCGCACGAGTGATAATTATGGCTTGCGTAGGCCGACGTGGCGGTTCCATAGCTATGGTGTTCTGCCACTCAGAGCCAGGTCCCCAGGTTCGATTTCTCGCAGCGCGGTTGCCATTCCATCGAGGAAACAGCCAAAAACAAACAAACAAACAAACAAAAATATGCAGATCCCACGCACTGTGGGAATCTCGATGTAAGCGAAGCTTTGCCTGCTGTTTGCGTTCATTGACGTTATTTGGCGATGACATATTAATTAACGGCATACGACAGTCGTGACGGGATGCGTAATGTTACTTTGCCTGCTCCGCTGAAGCGGCACTAAGTTCACGCTTCGGCGCCATTCTGGGTTGTAGCGATGTAGCTCACAAAACTGCCTAATCTCTCACTATTCCCGCGCTAACATTCTCCCCACCTCCTTCCTCTACCGCCGTTGCTGTTGCGGGTGAGCACGGAGACAAGTGCTGCAGCTCCTGCACAGCATTTGTGAGGGGTCACACCTAGTTACGTCGTCCAGAGGGCGTTGTGCAGATGCGACGCGGCGTAAATCTTGACACGAGCTTCTCTGGTCATGGAGAGCGCCGGACGCTGGCGTAAAGATAAAAGCTTTTTTTTCTCTCTCTCTCTCTCTTTGGCCGTCTTCCCTTTGTGTCACACTCCTGTCGTGTACTAACGCGATAGCGTTAAGGGCCCCGGTTCGTAGAACATTCGGTGCCGACGCCGCGTCGCAGTAATCGTTCTGAACCACAACCGCGCAGGCCCTCCACGTGGCGCACACATTGTCTTAGATTCTTTACAAGGTTATTCCTCGGAATATTGAGAATGCAGCTCATAAGCAAATGCCATGAAACTGAACACCTACAGCGCAAGCATTTTATGTTTTTTTGTGACATGGCCACGTCTCCGACCACGTCCCCACGCGGCCACCGTTAGTGGCGTGCGTCTCAACTACGTCCTGATGTGGCCAGCGTTACAGCAGCAGCCGCAGCAGCAGCAGCACTGGGAAAGTCGAAGGAAGAGGCAAAGAAAGCTTCGCTTTAAAAGAACGTGTATAACTGTTTGGGTGTAGCCAAAAGAAGTTAATATGGCCAAAAGTAATTCAGGACACTTTACTACAGTGGCTTTCATATCCACTGTGTTGCTTTGGAACATTGAAACCTATCTATCTATCTATCTATCTATCTATCTATCTATCTATCTATCTATCTATCTATCTATCTATCTATCTATCTATCTATCTATCTATCTATCTATCTATCTATCTATCTATCTATCTATCTATCTATCTATCTATCTATCTATCTATCTATCCATCTATCTATCTATCTATCTATCTATCTATCTATCTATCTATCTATCTATCTATCTATCTATCTATCTATCTATCTATCTGTCTGTCTGTCTGTCTGTCTGTCTGTCTGTCTGTCTGTCTGTCTGTCTGTCTGTCTGTCTGTCTGTCTGTCTGTCTGTCTGTCTGTCTGTCTGTCTGTCTGTCTGTCTGTCTGTCTGTCTGTCTGTCTGTCTGTCTGTGAGCCAATGAAAGTTCGTGTATCTTCAGAATCCTGAAAAGCGTGTAGCTGAGAATGGATTGAGAATTTTAAATTTTTCGGTGAGTTTTGTCGAGTTTACATAATGTGGACTCCATCCCAAGAACTCTGCAGGAAGTTCAGATATGAGAACTTCAACTCCTTCATGTAAAGCATACGTGGAAAGCGTCTATCCAGCCACTTGAAAAACGAGCCCCACGTAGGACACTGCGAGAAACAATGAACGCAGAAAACCCACCTTATGACGACATACCGAACACCGAGCAAACACCCAGCTTCTTACGTTCCAGCTCGTTTCACTAAAACACTTTACTCACTTTATTTAAAATTGCAGCACAGAGTCAGTCGCACGTGTTTGAAGATGTATGCAACTTGTTTTAATTGTCATTATTTTCATTGGTTCTCTTTCTTCTCGTGCACTACCCGCCGTGGTTGCTCAGTAGCTATGGTGTCGGGCTGCTGAGCACGAGGTCGCGGGATCGAATCCCGGCCACGGCGGCCGCATTTCGATAGGGGCGAAATGCGAAAACACCCGTGTACTTAGATTTAGGTGCACGTTAAAGAATTCTCGTGCACTGTTTCGGCGCGCACATTTGTGCACAGAGCGCCTGAAAGAGTTAAGAATGGTTGCAGGTAAGTGAACAATGCGCTCCAATACATTACAATGGCTTTTTGGCCGGTGATCGCTCTCTCTGAGTTATCATGTTCCCCCTCACATGACTGCTATCATGTTGTCGTATCGACTCTTATCAAGTTGTCGCTCGCGCGAAAGACGCGCTCGCTGTGCTTGAACCGTCGTAAACCTTCTCGACACTTTGATAACAGGACGGATTCATCGCAATCGGATATATAGCTGGAATTCGGTGCAGTACATTCTCGAACAGACGCGAGCTTCGTACAATCGAACGTGATTCGATTGTACGACTGCGAGCTCATGCTTGCTCACATTGTTGCGACTCGAAGTGTTTCTTTTATTTTTCGCAATAAGTTCGCCAAATAAACATATTTTCCCCATTCATAACTCCTACCATGCACTGTAAACGAAAATAAACCCACCTGGGAGTTTTTAAGAGGTGATGTGCCCTAAAACCTCCCCTCCTCAAATATTTACTCCGATGTATGGGAGCAAAACAGCGCCATTCCCTCGTTTCACTCCGCTGGCTAGCTGCGGGAGTATTAAGGCGACATGACGCGATTTTACTCCGCTTAAGAATCTTGTTGTCCCGTGAAACTCCGACAGGGAGTTTTAAAAAACTCCCCTCCGCTGATACAGGTTGGTCACGTGGCGCTTCCCATGAGGCTGTGCGCCTCGCCAGCGACCGGGCGCGTTCGGCGGAGCGGGCAGTGCTCATGGCTGACGGTTTGTTAAAGTCTGTGAAGTGTCGTTCCGTGACCGCGTTTCGTCAATTTGTTTCCCGTATTTCCTTCCAGAAAGTGTTATAGGCATGCCTGAAGCTCACTGTATCTCAGCTTCAAGTACATTAGCTGTGATCACTTTGCTGACAACGATGATTGCAAGAGCCACGTTTTCAAGTGCGGAAAAAGGCTTAGGTATACCTCGAAGCTGCTCACTGGCTCGTGATGTCGGCTCACGTTCTGGCTGTGTTTTCGTGCTGCGTCACCCTGTCTTGTATTTTTCAGTACGTGAAATGCGACTTCTATGTCCTTTTGAGTACATGCTGACAACGTCCAGTGTATAGTGTTTGAAAGGACCGCGTAGCAATGGCAACAGCAGCCACTGTTCGAGCGACGACATCCGTGCTAGTCGCGCATGAATGGCGTAACCCAAGTTATTTGCGGTGCTGTGTTGCCAGTGAGAAAGACCGGAGTGCAAGCAACTGTTTTTATGTATCTATGAACGGATATCCTCGCCCGAAGAAAAACGGTAGGACATAAGTATGCGTACTGAAAATAAAGCTTCTTATTGAGCGATGTGAATCGAATTGTTATCGCGCATATATGTATTGGTCACGTCGTTGCTTCCGATATTGCATTAACATTACGCTCTATCCGAGACACTGATTTAGACGCATGCCTGCTGGCTCCGAGTTTAAGGATTCACTCGACAGATCAGCGATGTAGCTCCTTTTCGCAACCGAGACAGATTGCTGGGACGCAGAGCAAGTAGTGCGGTGTATAAAATGTATGACTGCGCATTTTTCGGTGTTACGTCGGCTGCTGCGGGCCATGCTCACACGTAATAATTTCTTGCTACGCTACCACTATATCGCAAAAATTTAATTTTGCTATGCAGCACATGCACTTACATTTTTCTTGCTTACTGTAACTAACGCACTACTTTTTGGCCGCGAACGCCGGCAGTGTGCGAAGTCGCTTCAGCACTCACAGAATGGCATGATAATTTTGAAAAATTACGCCATTAACTTGATTTCTCTCACTATTTTGAATTAACAGTTTTGTGTTCATTAAGGTATTCTGTTAATTTCAGAGAGGCAGATCTCGTATGAACGAGCAGGTGAGTCGTAATTCTGAAAACAGCACAGCTGCTCCCTAGGCGGTTTCGAGGCACACAGTATCGTGGCTATATATACTGGCACCGTTGCTTCTTGAGTATCGCGCGTACGTGGGATGTCTTTCAAATTTCTGCATTGGGCGTTTCTGAAATGTTTATGTATGTCATGATATATGTGCTTTCATTGACTTGTTTCGTCGAATTTGACGCGGTCTCGTGTGCATATTTCCAAATTTGACCAGCAGCCTCTGCATGTAAACATGCTCGCGAAAACTCACGCGATGCCTCTTTTTATACTCCCGTTGCGCCTCGAAAAAACTCCGTCAATTGCAAAGCAAAAAATAAAGAAAAGACAAAAAAAAAACTCCCATAATTCCACGCAATAATTCCGCTCGTACGGAGTAAAAATTCTACTCCGATCATACGTAGCATAATAAACTCCGAACCGGGGGGTCGCTAGAGGACAAGCAGTATACTCCCCACCTCGGAGTTATTTCCGTTTACAGTGTGGTTTCTGCCTGCCTAGCATATGATATATGGCGATAAATGATAGCCATTTTAACGTCACAACCACAACCAAAGGCCGTTTAAGGCATTAAGTATTCCTCACAGAAAACTGTCTCTAGTTTTTACATTTTGCTTCGAGGTCAGCAAACTCGCTGACTCGTTGCACTGCTAGTCACGTACTGAATGACGCGTATACGCGGCGTGCACGCCGATGGCCGCGCCGCTGGTGGCGGCCTTGCGCAGAACGCATGGGAGAGGAGCGAGCCGCGCGCCGTAGCACGCCGTAGTTTGTTGCGTCGCTGATAGTGCTTCTCCGTCTTATTTGTGTTTTCAGAGCAAAATAAGCAACACCCTTCGCATGTGTGGGATGGCCAAAGCTTCCGAAGAATGTCGAAGAAGAATTGTTGCAGGGTGGGGGGGCTCAAATACCGGCGAAAACGTGCCGGTGATACGGTTCTAATTATTCCCCGCAAAGCCTCATCAGCAGGAGCAACGGTGGCAATGGATCGTAGCTTCGGCGCGAAATTTCTTGCTCTCATCCTTTCCTTTGTCGCTTCGGTGTTTTTTCTTTTTTATTATTATTTTTTTACTCAATTGTAGTTAGACGGGTAAGCGACGAAGTTCGTCTGCAGTGCAACCTGCGGTTGAAAGGCATTTCGCTAAAGTTCGGAATGCCGTTTGCCGCTTATATTGTTTTCCGCTTCTTTACCGCGTTGGGCTAGCTAGGCAGCACGACTGCATGAGCGCATTGTTTTGCATGTTAAAGCTGCAGAAGTTTGCAAGAACTGAAATTGTTAGTTTTATGTGGCCCGGTAAATCCTCGCACCAGCTGTCGCGCACTTCATGTTTTTACATTTATTTTATGCGTGGCTTCGCCCATGTTTAACTGTTGCTAGTTGCTTCATGCATAACTCTTGATTCTTTTGAGCTGCGAGGTTTTCACCCTGCCTCGTTTGTAAAGGGTATAAATCACGCTGTGTCTTATCGGAATGACACCAAGCAAGTGCTTCTTTAACAGCTTTATTCATTTCGCCCGAGGGCACCTTAGATATTGTGGTTTTTTTGGGAAATGTGTTTAGAAAATAGGTAGCTCAGGGCGAGAATTGCTAATAGTTACTGCATATGGTATTTTTGTTCTATTTTTCGCTGATCCATTTTTCGCTGAGTAGTTCGCGTCACATCATCATACCTTGATGCTGTCTGAGCAGACTTAACACGCCGATTTGTTTGTTTCACAACGTAGTCGCTTCTTGCAAGTGAATTTTGCACTCAGCTGAATTATTTCTTATTATGATTACGCCGCATAGGACTAAACCCGGCCTTGCCGCCAGCGCTGTATCTAATTTGACTGGCGCTGCTCTGCCTTTAAATATATCATGTGGCCATTCTCTCTAGTAACATTTAAAAAAAGTACTGCAATGTTAGTCACACTATGGCTTTGTACGTTTCCAAGCAGTTCCCTTAGGGAATTTAAAATTGCAAAAACTGCAGCGCGAACGGCAGTTCATCGGCGGTACAGCGCTAACACGCGCTTTTATTAACCCGTGCGTTTGGTGGCTTCGTTGACTATAGTGTACGCGTTTCTATCAATAAATTCGCAATTATTCTACTTCAGGCGACTTTCACTACACTTATTCGGCGGCGTCACATGTATTCATCGGCAGAAAAATCACAACGGTATATGCAGACATCGCACCGTGCGGATTTGTTATCTAAGTCTGCACTAACGACGGGTGCTTATTATTGAGGTACAGAAGCAGCATTACGGCAAGGGTAGAATTAAAGAAGAAAAAAAAACGGTCGAGACATCACATTAGTCAACAAAATTTGTCGGCTAGTTTACATGAGCTCCACTTCATGTAAATGGTCTTCATGGCGTTTGTCTGCGGGACGCACCTGGCGCGTATGTGGACCATGTTGCCCCAAACACCGGTAACACCTTGTTCATACCCGCTCCCACAGCGGTCTGCGTCTTCCCTACAGCTGTCACCGCAGAAGAAGCAGTCTGGCGCCCGAACCAAGGACAAATCGCAGCCGCGAACTTCAGTCACCCTTGCTGCAAAGCGTTGTCGTCTGCTACTGCTCCCACGCGTATTGTTGGAAGCGCCCGCTAGGTGGCTATCAGTGGCGCCTCTATAGGCGGTGCACGCGGCCTATAGAGCAAACGTATTCACAAACTGTATTATTTCATTTGTCTCTGCAGGAACCATTTGCTGACCAACGTGCGTTCTACACCGTCGACAGACGCCAAGGAAGCGCTGTCCAAGGATCAGCGAGAACGTAGCAGTCGATTTTTTAACGAAACCATTAATAACCACATGCGCGCGTCAGGAGCCCGCCGTCTACCCGCTTATCTGTCAGCTAGAAGCGGCATTCGGAATAAGCGCGCGGAAGGAAAGCGAATTGACGACCCAGCGGCCTCGGCGGAAGTGCAGAAAGTCGCAGCTGGCCCACAGGCTGGGCCTTCGCACTTTCTCCACGAGACGCTGTTCAGCGGAGCAGCGCGTTACAGACGCGCCCATGTAGTTGGCAGAGCGGCTACCGAAATTGTAACTGACGTATATGCAAGAGAAATGGGCACATCGAAAGCAAGCGAATGTAGAACAAAAATGGAAACCAATTATTGAACTCCTGGTTCCTTAGGGTTCCGGGGAGCCAATGAGCGCATAAGGAAAGGAAATGAATGGGGAAAAAAAAAGAAGCAAAAGTAGGAAACATGCGTTCGTTGCTTCGCGCGTTAGCGAGGGAACGTGGAGGTCCGAACCCTGATGCCAGCGTCAGAAGATTCTACCGATAACAGTCACAGAATTGTCTCTTCTCTTCTTTAACGTATCTCCGTTATTACAGGCCTTTATGATGAAGGAACAAACAGTGCTCTGGGAAGGGTGGGTGGAGGGGAGGGAGAGAAGCAGAGGCAAAGCGGTTTCTGTCACCGCAGTAACTACTCTGTTGATTTTATCGATTTCGTGATTAGGACGGCTACGACGGGCGGAAAGTGTGCGCGCTCATTCCTGAAAGCGATGCCTTCGCTTGGCGTGAGTGGAAAACTTGCCCGCCCTTTGAACGACGACGGCAGTTTCCGCGTGGCCAAACTCTCGCTCGACGGTTTCGCGAGGCTCGCAATTATAGCGGACGCCAACGCGCGCTCGATGGAGATGTGCGACAGACATTTAATTTAGCTCCCATCCACGTGTAGCTTTTTATTGCTTTTCTTTCTTGACGGGCGTTATTTCGAACCTCCGCTCTCGTCTTCTGGACGTCTGAGTTAATTTAGGAACAGTGTAGAAGCGCCGTGTTTTGCGTTGAAGGAAGTCGCGAACGTATGTGAAGAATATATTGCTGGATGCGGCGGCTGTCATTTTTTATGCTTCATTGAGATCTGAAAGCAGAGCCAACTGAGGCGGAATCGTGTAGGCGAAATGCAGCTGCGCGGTATCCATGACAAAAACATGGTCGCAATTCATTGATCTATCCGTTTTTCCTCTTCATGACGTCACTTGCGCTGTTATCGCTGTTACTAAAATTGTGTACCGTGTGGTTCCGTTAAACCGCCTAACTCCTGACAACCGCTTAACCGCCTAACTCCTGTGGCATCCTGTTGCAAAGTGGTGCAATATTTCTAGCTCATTGACTGGTTGGCTAAAGTAGGGAATACAGTCCGAGATACAGTACGTTTTCCACGGAATAGTACTGTTATCCTGATGTCATTTACAATAAATATTAGAATCAGAGGTACATCTGTGTTGTATTTGGTACATTTGTGTTATATTCGGGGATTCTCTTAGGAAGCAATTCTGTCCTTCCGGGATCATCCAGATCTGCCGTGTGTAGAACAAAGGTAGGCCTACTGATAGCTGGATTTTTGCTGATGCATGCACTGATGACTACTATTGGACGGAACGTGCTGCAATTACAGCCGCAGTGAAATGACGCTGGCGAGACGCCAATAGCAAGTGACGGATCGATTCGCAGTATCGGTGGTTCTGGCTACCAAGCTCTTGAGCTGGACGTATCTGACACACGGGGAATGCCGCGGGCTCTTATCGGTACGCAGTTGTGCCCTCGTCAGCCCATAGTGACGCAGACAAACAAGCGGATAAGACAAAGCGTTATCGCTTATTGCAAACTGAGGTCGGGCTTTCGTTACATTGCTGCGTAGAAATTTTTGTCAGGGGCGATATAGCGTAGCATGAGAGACGCTCGAAAGCCGCAGCGGGGCCATCGTTCATTTTGTGTCGCGCTCATCTTGAACTGCCCGCTGAACAATGGGCAGCGACCGATAGCCCGGTGCAGGCAATCCCTGCGCGCAAGCGTTGAAGTCGGTTCTAGCAGTACCAACACCGCGCACGTTCTCCCCGTTCGCGTGCCGCACTCTTCTAGCGGAGAGTTAGATTCCCAGGGTACATCTGTGAATTGGCTCGCGATAGCGCGGACAATAGTCATTGTACAGTGACTACACTTAGGTAGGCATATTAGGTAAGTTGGTGATCAAGTCAAAATTGCATGCACTTGTGCCATTAGGAACGGCTAAATTTCTTTTTCGCATGCTTTTTCTCTTTTTCTTTCCACCTTCCCCCTCCTTTATTTTTTGATAGGTTGAGTGACCACAAATCCTGCACACTTCTACGCTTCCAAGGTTTAGGAGACACGTTGGAATGGCTTCCACATGTTCAAAATTTTGAATTGCGGGAAATATCTTTTCTTGCGTTTTATTTCATTAAAAACAGTGGCGGTTACTTCCAAGCTTTAAAGGACATGTTAAAATGGCTTCTAAACTATTTCAAACTATAAATTACAAAGAAAACCTTTTTTTTAATGTGTTGGCATTAGGAATGTCAAAGTGGAAACAAAAGTGTACTTGTGTGAAGTGTGGAATGCTGGCCACGTGGTAGAGGTAGAGAGGGGATACGAGAGCTTAGAAGAGCGTGTATGCGTGTATGTGTATGTGCATATGTACGCATACGTCATGCTAACGCATTTCTCTCGCATTTGACCTCTAAATCGCTGCTGAATTTTTCTTTCTTTTTTTCATTTTTTTTTTTTCATGCGTCCAATTTAACAGCTGCAGTGGCTGTGGGGACGGTGTTGTTTGAGGCAGGGTTAGGCTTTCAGACTGAGCTGGCAATCGCCCATCCTGAGCCTCTTTTCGGATTACGCGAAATGTGTCACTTCGTGCCAGTCAGCTCAGTTTCCTGTAGTAACGGGAGCAGAAGATCCCAGTCCTGGCTCACAGTTTTACGGCTTGCTGTGAGACCGGGCCGGTGACTCTTCGAACTTCCGCATGCTGCAGGCGCGATCGATGAGAAGACTCCCGTGGGGCGCGCTGGACACATTCCTGGCGGAAGGAACAGAGATATACTTGTCTGTCGATATATAGCACCAAAGCTATCGATTCGCGCCTGCGAATGCTTCGTTATTTTTGTCTCAAAATCTTACCAACACGCTCAAATTGAGACGCTATTTACGGACAGATAGAACTACATGTGGCAGCACCATTGCCGCGTTAGTGTGAACAAAAGCCCCTTCATCAGCTTGCGCTTTTTAGTAGTAATGCGAGGGGCTTTAGTGTGGTTAGGCTGTCGACGGGCGCGCATTGAAATGTACACGGCGGCGTTACGCCGGGGATGATTTGGCCCGATTTTATGGTAACGACACGCGCTAACTGCAGTGAACTGGTCGAATGTTGGCCTCCAGTGCCACATTCCTGCGGCAAATGCGCATGTTGAAAGACGCGCATGGTGTCATTAAACGTCACTCAGGCACGCAGACAATGTTTGGACACTTTCTTGGGGCATTTTGCGGATGTTTCGCCTGCGTTTCGCCTCCTGCGTCAATATTGTTGCGCACGTTAATACCGCATTCTCTGCGAATCTTGCAGTGATTTAGATAAGTTTTTATTCCTGTAAAACGAAGGTAAATTAGAAACGTGCACTCTACATCACCAATTGTGCGCATACATCACCGTTTCCTTTTTTTTTTCTTCTGTGAAATGCAAGCAGATCAAAGTTCAATTAAGCAACCAAAGCCCCTGTGAGTGACAGTACGTCAGCAGGATCATCAGCTTGCTTCAGATAAGATTATTTTTATCGCCATTGTACCGTTACGCGCACGACAGTGATGCGACACAGTTGTGGTCATTTGAGGAACTAACGAACCATTAAGTTGTTTTATTTCATCTGATTGTGGCCACTGCCTTGGGCCAAGATAACAATGCCACAATGAAGAGCGAAATGAAATTATAATGGCCGCCTTTCAATTTAATGTTCTGACGCCCTGCGTCTAGATAGTGCCGTGTCACTTGTGATTCTTATATAATACCCTATTTAGCTTTCATTCTGCAGCAGCGAATCAAAGTACAAAGGCGCACGATTTAATTGCGAGGCAAAGTAATTTCACCGTAGTGGCATCAGAACCACATACCCAAAGAACACTTCTGGTCGCGTAACCGCTAAGCGAGAGTAATAAAATTCCCATAACACATTCATCGTAATATAAGATGTATGACGCGATGTGATATGAGTGCGTGCTTGTGACTCTTTTTTTCTACCGCTGAGTGACGATCACGCCACCACGTTCACGTTTCCTGGAATAATAGACGTTATGGAATTATATAACACATTGTGACAATTTAAAGCGCGGCATTCGCGTCTTGCTGGTACCACTTCATTCGTTTAGAATTATGTAAAATGCTTTTTGTTATGTACTGGAAACACGAAGTGGTAATAAAATTGATATGCATGTGGGGAGTGGGGATTCGGACAGTTACACATTTCGCGCTCAACACGGGCAGTCACTGATCGTACTACAGAGCGAATAAACACAGCCCAAGGCTAAATGCTTCTGTACGCCGTCAAAAAAATGCGGACGAGCACTTACGACTGCACTACAAATACGGAAGAAATGCTCTTTAAAGATATTCACGCCATACACGCACTTGTACAAACACGTACTCCGGGACATGAACGTTTGAGTGCAGTGGGGCCGTGCGGGGGCCCAAGGACCTGCGTGTTCGCAACTCCCCTGTGTGCAATAAAGTTATCACCACCACCACTACTGCCTAGCAGACGACGCGCGGCGAAGTCCACACTATCCGTGGTTCAGCCAGTGCGCACCAGGTGGCGAATATGTTTGATTTCGTGGCTGGTCGCCAAACAGTTCCTTCGAAAAGACTGTGCGCCTCAGCTGTTGAACTCCAATGAGCGCCTTTAGATTCAATGTACGTCTCCGGACGAAGCGACACCTTCAGTGCTTCCTCTGCTTTATATTTTATATTTTACTTTTTGCATCCCCGTCTCTTCGTTTCGGGTAGTAAACCGGAGGTTCGCCTGGTTGACCTCCGTACTCTTCCTTCGCTTTTCTGTTTTTCACGAGAGAGCGAACATCGAAACCCGTGCGGTGACTCCGTAGCTTTGGCGTTCTGCTGATGAGAGCACATCTTGATGAGGGAGAAATGAAAGATTAAAAAATAAATAGAAATAAGAAACGAACGGGAAAAGAGAAAAACAAAAACGGGAGAACAAAATAAATAAATAAATAAAAACGCTCGTGTACTACGGTGCATGTTAAAGAACCCCATGCGATAAAAATTATTCTGTAGCCTTCCACTCGGCGCCTTTCATAGCCCCGCTGTTAGTTTTGGGACGGTGTCAAATCCTGTGAAACAATCAATCAACGTCTCGACGGTCCGCATTGCCCTTTCTCAGTTCTTTTTCGTACCGTTTACCAACCGTTATCACTTCCAGCGTTGCAGTGACTCAGCGTCTGCATGAGCAGGGCACGACAGTGTGCCCACCATCTGTCGGTAACACGACGTTGCATGAAACGGCCAGAGTCTACAGTCGCCGCCGTGTCAGACGGCGTGCGGAATGGTTGCAGAAAACGGTGGTAGCATGCACATTCAGCTCCACAGTTCCTTCGAAAGAAACAGTGTCAATTATGCGAAACGTTCTGCTTTTCCGTGTATTCGGGGAGCTTTTACAGCCCGAATAGCTGCGAACACCCGCCCACTTGGACAGGCTGTGAAAGAAGACTAAACATGGTTCTTCCGAGTTCTAAAGGACGCAAGGTAAGATGCCTTTGATGTATGCGCTGCTCTCCGTGGCTTAAGTAGGTGTTTATTTTAGTTTTTAGCTTAACTGAGCAGTAGATCTTAGTTTTTTCTTACAAGGATTGTCGTTGATGGCGTAAGGTTCCTTTAGGGTACATACGACTGCCCGCTCCGGAACACTACGGCAATGCTGCGAAAGTTCTGCAGGGCATCTTTACAGCTCTGTTATTCAGCTCTGTCTAGCGTGTTTAGTAGTAATAATATTGCTTCGTTATCGCAATTGCAGCATTTTCGTGCTCGCAGTACGGTTTAGTTGCTATCCTACGCGACTGCTTTAGCGTTATCGGAGTGTTCTGACGCAATCAGTCGAACGTGCCATTGATAACAAACGAAACGCCATGGTACATTTCTGTTTACTACGTCAGCTCGCGAAAGGCACGGCAAAGCTACTAATGCAGCCTTTGACATCACCGTTATTACTGTAAATGAGAAAGAAGTCGCCGTTTTCAAGACTCGTCTTTACTCTCGCGGTGATGCGCTTAGCGTTGATTAAAAACCTGAACTGAAAAATTTGTCAGAATCTGTTAGTTTCTCCCACACTTAACCCGCTAAATTTCGGAAGGCGCAGCGCTTTGTAAATTTCAGGAGTGAAGCGTAGTCGCGTCTATAGGCACTTTTCGCCGGTCGGAAGGCACGGCAGCGCTTTATTTTCTTAGGTGGAGACAAACAAAATAAAGTGAGAGAAACAGAGATGGTAAATTGAATGCGAATGAGAAAAACAAGAAAAGCTGTGGAGATTTACAAAAACGGCAGGAAAGTAATCGGGAGGGAAAATCTGCATGATATAAGGCCCAATGTGGCTGCCTGAGGACCAATACATACCGGAGCAAATGTGCGCCACAGGATGAGTCACGTGTGCTGCAACAAAAGCTCGGCACATCGTAATGGAATGCCCAGATATTCACCCAGCGTCGGTAACGGTACAATATAGTGATAGATCAGCGGGTGTGAGCAATTTGTTCAGGCCTCGGCGCAACTGGGCACTCAGCACGGATACGTGCGCACCAGTGTTTTAAATACGAAAGTTATGATCAGATAGACAATAGACTAAATGGTGATAAATTTAAATTATGGGGTTTTACGTGCCAAAACCACTTTCTGATTGCGAGGCACGCCCTAGTGGGGGACTCCGGAAAATTTGACCACTTATGGTTCTTTAACGTGCACCTAAATCTAAGTACGCGGGTGCTTAGCAGCCTAACACCATAGCCATTAAGCAGCCACGGCGGGTCTTGATGGCGACAGATGCAGTACAACCTGATTAAATCGGACAGTCTAGGTGACTGTTCGTCGCCGCCCCTTATCAAGAAGGGTTGCCTATAAACGTCATCCTCATTATCACTCCAGCGTCGCCAACACCGACCCGAAGAAATTTAGACGCGCTTCCGAACGATAGCGACCCACGAGTTATCACTCGTACGACTGTTACGCAGAGTGCTTTCCTCGGCTGAATGTTCGCCCTTCTGATATCTTTCGCAAGCATGCATCCAATCAAACGCTCATTATGCGCCGATCAATATTTTTACATCTTGTGCACTCTTGCCTCGTGATAAGCGATCGGGGGTGTCACGGCTATACTATTGTCGATACCGTAATCACGGTGAATGTTTAGCGCGTCTCTCCGATTTTGCATCCAATAGCGAGGTTGTTTGTTCTGACGCGATACTGTCAACTTTGGAAACCTTCAGCGCAAGGTGCCCATTCGGCTGCGATGTGTTTCCTACTTGTACAGATTTCGTACATGAGTAAGCTCAGGTAAGTAACTGCGAATCGTATGCCGGGCTTGATTTTTGCATGGTCACCGAACTGACCGGAAATAATTCATTAATCGCCACGCGAATCGAAAGGATATTACTTCAGCGAATACGAAGATATCTGGAATTGAGATGAGATGTAAACACGAACGGAAATTAAAACACAACTACTAGTATGTGCCATTTAGGCATTGAAAAGACACTGAAAAACAAGTGCTCTGAATAATCTTCAAAAACAAGTCGGTTTTTACACCCTTTGTACGTACATTTTTCTTGTTAATATTGCTCCCAGCAATAATCATTATCTATGTTGCGTGCGTTTCTTTAGCACTGTGCTCCCCAGTACTTTCAAGTCACGATTAGCATGTCTTTATCAGCTCGACGCTGTTTTCCTGACAGGCAAGTTGCGAGCAAGTGTACGGGATGTCATCGTTAGCCTATTTTTATGCCAACTGCACGACGAAGGCCTTTCCCAGCGACGTCCATTTACCCCTGTCTTGTGATAGCTGATTCCAAGTTATGCCTGCAAATTTCCTAATTTTATCACATCACCTAATTCTCTGCCGTCTTCGACTGCGCTTCCCTTCTTTTGGCACCCATTCTGTAGCTCTAATGGTTCACCGGTTGTCTGTCTTACGCATTACATGGCCTGCCCAGCTCCAGTTCGTTTTTTTTTTTTGTCTTAATGTCAACTAGAATATCGGCTACCCTCATTTGCTCTCTGATCTGCACCACTCTCTTCCCTTCTTTTAACGTTACGCTTAACATTTTTTCGTTCCATCGCTCTTTGCGTGGTACTTGTTCTCGAACTTCTATGTAAACCTAAAAGTTTGTGACTCATTATTAGCTTAGGTAGAATGCAACGATTGTAAACTTCTCAAAGATAGCGGTTAGCTGCCAGTCATGATTTGGTAATGCCTGCCGTATTTATTCTAATCCATTTTTATTCTTCTAAAAATTTGTATAGGGTCCCCTGGTAGTAATTGACCTATAGATAAACGTCCCGCGTGCCAGGCTCTAGAAGGTGACTGGCGATCATGATTTCTTGTTCCCTTGCCAGACAATGAACATTACCTTGGTCTTCTGCGTATTAATCTTCAACCCTGTTCTTAGAATTCCTCTGCTAAGGTTCTCACTCATTTGTTGCAATTCATCCACAGCATTGCTGAACAGGATAATGTCATTTGACGTAGTAGTTCTGTGGAAACCCGCAAGGTGGAGAGAAGTAATGTAGCAATTGTAGCCTTTGTAGCAATTGCTACGAACGGGTGGATGTCTGATTTTCCGTTTATTCAGGATAATGTCATCTGCAAACCTTAGATTGCTGAGATATTCACCGATGATCCTCACTCCTAAGCCTTCCTAGCCTAACAGCTTGAATACTTCTTATACTCATTCAGCGAATAGCATTAGAGAGATTGTGACTACTTGCCTGCCCCCTTTCTTGACCGGTACTTTACCGATCTTCTTGTGGAGAAGTAAGGTAGCTGTGTAGTATTTGTAGCTACTACCCAAGATATTCACGTATTCTTCCTGTACTCTTTGATTACACAATGCCTCCACGACGGCTGGTATGTTTACCGAATCAAACGTCTTTCCATAATCTACGAAAGTCATTTAGAGAGGTTGGCTGTACTCCGCAGATTTCTTAATTACTTGATCGACGTCATGGACGTGATCCGTTGTAGACTACCTCTTCCTGGAGAATGTCACTCTCTTGGTTTACTGAAGTCAAGTGTACCCCTGATTCTATTTGAAGTCACCTTGATGAGTATTTGATACAATGCTCAAAGCAAGCTAATGGACATAGATGATGGGACATAGATGACGATTGTTCTCGGGGGACGAAAGATTATTTTAGAGTGCATATATTCGCTATCGTGATTTCTTTCTGTTCGTGTGTGCGTTTTGAACTTGGTGTGTTTATGATCATTGGTGTTTTTTAACAAGTGCTCTTTTTTGTCCTGATTCCTTTTTCTTTCACTGCTTCCTTTCTATTTCTCCCCTCACTTCGGCCGCATTACAGTTTGGGTTCCAGTCGTGCACTGAGACACAAGTCGATGTACAAATTCTTAATATTGTTCGTCCTCTCAACAGCGTCTACGCGACGGCGAATTGCGCAACCAAGGGCTAATGACTGCAGGGTAGCCCACGCAGTCGAAACGAAGAGAACTGCAGCCACTCCACACTTATCGGTGTGGTTCCACTTGGTGTATCAACACACAGCTCTGTTGAGCAGCACGTGCGTATCTCACAAGGAGCTGCCTGAAATAGGTTCGCCTCCTTCCACTGCGGCACGTAGATGTACTAGTTTTACTACAACAAAGGAAAGCAAGAGCGAAATTCGACCGCAAACACCTCTTCCCAAGTGGTGTGTAAAGAACTCTCAAGATTGGCAGGCGCGACAGAAGCCATAGAGTGGACGCCATGTCGTTTCGCCACAAATAAGTGTCGTCCTCCTCTCTCACTTTTTGCACCAAACGTATACGACCATATAGTAGACATCATCATAGTTTACCTACGACAAAACAGTGTACAGTGCACTCACTGCGCATAAAATGCAATTTATTAATTTTTTCCTGCTGTCTTCCCATGTTTATTTTTCGTCTCTACGTTTGTCATCGTCCTGATCTATTTTTTTTTCCTTGGGTGGAGCAGGCTCCCTCTAGAATTAAGTACCTGTTCACACACACACACACACGCACACGCACACACACGCACACACACACGCACGCAAAAAAAAAAAGAAATTATTGTTACATCTGGCCCTCAGCCCGAGTGAGTCACTGAGGTCAGCGTACATGGAACGTTTGAAAACACGCAGGCAAAACACAAAGGAGACAATACGGAGCCGTAGCATCCAAGTTGTGCAGTCCTTGTCCCTCTTAACTCAAGTGAGAACGAAGTAAAGTTACAAGCTTACATCATTACACTCAGCAAAAGTGAGTCGCAGTGAAGTGTACATGGAAGATATCCCAGCCTTTGAATGCAACAAACGTGAAAATAAAGCGGTCAAGAACCTGTCATGCAACGTTCTTGTTTTGCGTCGTTCGAAAACATTGCCCGTCCCAGCTATATTTGTGACTGCGCGCGCTCGCTTTTTAAAAGCGAAGCTCTGCGAACGCCGGGTTTCGTGACCGTGGGTGTTGCGTCCTGGCTGTTCTCTTGCCGAATAGGACAACCAGTCACAGGCAAGTACGCGCGGCGGGCGCAACGCCGGGTTCTTTGCACCACCAACTGATGGCGCTCGCCTCCGCGCATCCGCGGCAGCGGTGTTGCATTAGCCTCTCTAAAATGTCTGAATAAAGCCTTCTGTGTGAGTTTGTGCAGACATCTAATAAACACAAACTCGTGATTCGACTCTCTATGCACTCATAAGAAGGTTCACTGAATATAGATTTCAACTCGTTTGATCTGATGCATTTTACTTATGCATCTTCTTTATTTATATTTAAGAAAAATTAATGCAAACCCGCGCATACAAGCAAGTCTTGCAAGTGGAAAGCAGCGCCGCTATATTGTAGCTACACTTTCCGCTCGATTCTGAGTCAGCGTTAAAATCCACCGATCACGTGGGCGTAGTGTCGCTCCGACTACTGACGTAGAGCGACAATTAATAGCATCTGAAATGGAATCACTACAAAATCGTGCCCACCGCAGTTAAGAACTTTACAGGGTCTGTGCTCATTGCCAAACGGTAGACGCACATGATTCATAGGAAGGCGTTTATAGGGGTAAGATATCGCAAGGCTTCAACGTATGGCTAGTACGCATGCGTATATGATTTACAGACCTTACCAGGTGCGTTGTTACTTTTTTCTTTTGCAGAGACAACGAATGCAGCTTTTTAACGAATGGAATGAGAGACTCACCTGGGCTGACATTTATCTTGGTCGGCTGCTGTTGATAACTGGATGTCTCCATTTTCCTGTAAACCTTTTGTCTTATATGCCTGTGTTAAGCCTTGCAATGCTTATTCCATAATAGTATGTGTCATTGTCACTGAATTCCTTCGTGTCTATTCGCTTACGGCTGTAAACAAGTCTTATCCAAACGTTCAATGACATCTGAGATGTTAGTGTTATTTACGACGTCATGAATTTTGTTAGACGAACAAATTCCTGTTGCGCCCCTGATACAGCTCGCTTGTATATCTGCTGTGGCTTATAAACCAACTTGCATGAGCATATTGTTGTGCAGAATTATCAAGTCCCTTGATCCATGCTACGTTGCGGAACTCCGTGCCAAGCCGCAGCCGTATCAACGATATATTGTCGCTTTGTTTTGTCCGATATACAAGCGCCTCACAATGAATGGGCATTCGCCAATTCGGCAATGATATCAGCATTACGGCTTTGCTGTACGTAACGGACAATTTTCACGCAGAAGAAGAAAATAAATCAGCAGCCTTCAGGGCAATTCTTCCAGCTTTGTACTAGTTTACCGCGACAGCAGCACGCTCTGACAGCGGACGCTGCCATGTTGCGCCTTTGTTTGCTCCCCCAAATAATGGCGTTATCTTTCTTTCTTTCTTTTTTTTTAAAGAAAGAAAACACAGCTTCCTGTTGTTTCTTGCGATGCGTGCAACAACGTGCTTGTCCGCTACGTTATTGCTTGTTGTGCCCTCCGTGACACATGCACAGACGCCACCGTTCTCGGAGTCTGCGTGGCGCGCTAAGAGCGAACGTTGCGCGTTAGCGTAGTGTGGCAGAGGTAAGCGCCGTCCGGCTCCCCTAGGCAGGAACCCTCCTTGAAAGGCCCTGCAGTGAAGCACGGGGGAAAAATCCACTGTAGAAGCCAAGGAAAAAATGATACGCAGAAAAATACAGAAGAGGCGCTTCTCCGTTGCTAGGCGACGCCTGGCTGGGTAGAGGACACGCAGCGTGGGCCCTTCTGGAATCTACTGCAAGGAACCTTTCCATCCGCTGTGACTGTCATGAGCAAAGTGTTATTTTCCTTACCCGTGTGGTGGGTGCGAAGCTCAGGACAGAGATGCGGTGTAACGGCGGCGATGTCTTAACGGGAAGGACAGACACAACCAACTCCGGTTCAAGCTCCTAACCGCTGTCGCAATAAAATTAGTTGGTTGCGTTCAAGGAGAAGTAAAAAACTAAAAGTAGTTTAGGTCAGTGCACTTTTCTGCAATAACGCTGTTTCGTTGTAACCCTTGAACTGAACAGTGCAGGTGAGGGAGATATACGAGGGTTGACGGACCGCTATCAGCTTGCGTTCGCTATTTGCGTAGCGGAGTGTTGTTTACGAAAAACAAGGTTAAATGTGAGTTAGTTGCCTCAAATGGCTGGAATGCTTTTTAGCTTGGGTTCCGAGGTGTTGGTGGTTTTATCTTAGCTAAACAGGCGCTATTTTTAGTCTAAGCGACGGTCGTTTCCCGTATTCTGCGACTAGAAATAACGAGTTGCTTCAACGCGTGACAAACACTCTGCACGTATAGCGCAGTTGCCACGCAAATATGGCAGTCAGTCGAGATGCGCTACAGGTAACATTTGCAAGAGCGCTGCAGTTGTGCGCGCTAACAACGGTAATTAACTGATGTGGATGAGAATGCAGCTCCTAATGCGAGTCTCGAGAACAGGAAGGAAGCTCGTTTTAAGTTTCCCTTCGAGCCGTCTTGGCTGGATCCAGTCTTCTTTAATGATCAGTAACCATAATTAAGGTTTATATTTCGCATTTTCGGGTTTTAACTTTGAGCAATAGCTACAGTGCCGTGGATAGGATGTCAGTGTGCTTCGACGAGAGAGAAAAAGAATACATTGACCCAAGTGCTGCAGCAAAACGTAAGATTGTGCGTCTTCAATGGACGGTACCGAAATAAAAACAGACTCTCGTGTCTCTGCGTGGACAGTTTTAATGATGTCATCAATAAAGTATTCTGGACATTTAAGCATGTTGGGTTGGCCACGCGTGCGCGGTGAGGCGCGAGAATTTATACTTTTTTTCCGGGGTATGCTATACTGTATACTTAAAGTACACGTGCTCGTTTACGCTTAGTGCGTTCTCTTTTCTCAAGTAACTAACATAGTGTTTATATTTACGGCGCGCTTCTTAGTGGAAATGTTCGTAAGCAATGGCTGCTCTACCTGGATCACAGTATCGTTCGTAGACCTACGACGAGGATGCTGTTTACGTGACATTGCGTCATATAGTGAGGCAACGTTAACAATTTTAACACATTCATCATTCTTTCAATGCAGACAGAGAAGAGATGGAGTGAAAAAATAAATTGCATCAAGTTGACTGCTGCCGAGCGCGGAGAAAGCGAGTAAACTGTTGGAGAAAGACAAAAAGAGAGAGGGAAAAAGAAGGTCTAGCTGCGTGCGCACTTGCGAGACTGGATTTCCATTGGCAGAATCGGCCATCTGTGATGACGTCGCGTGATGTAGCAAGTTACCGCGGCAGGAAGGGGGGGGGGGGGGGTTGCACGCGGGCGTCGCGACCAATCAATACCTTTCTTTCGTATCCGAGCGGCTTCGTAATCCGTCCCATAGCAACTACGGCGCACTTGTTTACGCGCTCGACTGATCAAAATAACCGCGCGCACCTGGATCATCATGTCGCTGGCGCCTATCGGCTTACTATGCGAAGGCTTTGTAGTTAGCGCCCGAGCCTAGCTCGCACGTTTCGTCGTCGCACGACGCACGTGCTTTGTACTGTTTTACTTCGCGGCTCGCGCGTCTCCTACGCTTCCGTCTATTGTCGTCGTGGTACCAGGGCAAACGATCCGCGGCTCCAGGAACAGGCACAACAAAAGGCGTCGGTGGGCTTGTTCCATCGCGTTAGCCGACCGCAACGCGAGCAGGGTCTGGGTCCTGCGTCGGCTATAGTCTCCTTTTTCCAAGGTGTCCCTGCGAGGTGTTACTGGAGCCAACACTACCCCGCCGCAGTCAACACTGCCATCGCCTCGCCACCCTCAGTACGAGGAGGAGGTCGTACCGCCGGCGATGGCACGTGCTTGGACCTGCGAGGAAGGAGGCATCGAGAATCTGTCTAGACGGCTATAGTGCGTGCACTCGGGTCGGGTCGCACCATATTTGAAGTTTGTTTCATGCGGAACCATACCAGCAACCAGCATACATAAAGCTGGGAATACTGGGTAATGAAAATGGTTAGTGAAGTATAGTTGAGGATGCCGATCGGAGGAATGCCTTAACCACCGAGTAACCACCCGACACTGGAGACCGTTGCAGTGACAACGACGACAACGCAACAATAGTTTTAGAGAGTGAGAGAGGTATCGAAAAATAAAAGGAAGGACATGGAAGTCAACCAGATGAGAATATCCGTTTCGCTACCCTGCACAGCAGAATAGGGAAAGATAAAGAATATAATAGAACGGCAAGAATATAGCACGAAGGCGCAGGAGCGATCGTTTAATCAGTCAGTCACTATTTCACTTACATAGTCGATCGCAAACTGTCTCATATAGAAAGGAAGTATAGTGTAGGAAACAAATTCTTCCGACCTCTCCACCTGAGCTACGGTAGCGCGCTCGTAAACCCAGGTTAATCGCCTGTACTGAGAGAGAAGAGCTGGTGAAGACTTCCACTAGCACGAATAACCGCAGCAGTACACTCGAATCTGGAAACTGTGTTATACACTTGAGCGCATCGCGCTCACACAACACGCTCGACGCACTCCCGCATGCAGTTCTTTACTGTGTCCGTGTCTACAGAGACGGCCACCGCACTTAATATTCAGCGGTTGACTCCGCGACAGCCACTCGACTACTGTTTCCCGAGGTTAGATCTCCGCGTGCTTGATGGATGGCAACCCACCGCTTAAGCCTGGCACTTACAACGCGTGCTGCCTTTGAATTTGAGATCGCTCCATCGATTCCGGGCCGCTGAGCCCAATTTCGACGAGGTCGAAATAAGTGCCTGTGCACAAGGCATGCACGCACAATGTGTCGATGTACGCGGTGCATGTTAACGAGCATAGAAATGTTGATTGCGCGAGGGCCATGAGATTGAATATTGCGTGGATTAAATTGGCGGAGAACGGCAAGAAAGAAAGAAAAAAATACCGTAAGCCCAACCATGTCTCAGTGCTTTGTGATAGCATACCTCAAGCGAAGCGCGAGGAAATGCAGTGCGTAATAAGCGAGTGAGGCAGCAGTGTACTTTTGTCGACACGTTCGCGCGAACAGTGCCCGGACGGCAATCGAACTGGGCCAATGAAAGCGCGTGTCAGAGCATATATTGAGAAAGCTCGGCCTGATTTAAACGACAGATACCGTTGGAAGCAAGACTCGGCGGCGTCCATTGGAGAAATTCGCGGCGGTTGGCCTTCTATACCGCCATTTCTCGCCGCATGCAGTGAAGGGGCACAGAAGAGAAAGAGAGAGAGAAAGAAAAGCAATTCTCTGTAGATAGATAACGTATTCTTTCAGAACCGCATTTATGTTTATTTCGAAGTAAGAGGTTGGTCATTGGAGAAAATGAGGGCTAAACTACAATTTCTTTAAATTTCTATCCCAACCTTGCCGAAGCCACAGCGTCGGTTCGTGTGTGACGTCATTGATTTCGAAGCGCTTTCTCATATTTGGGCCTTTGTGGCGCAGTAAAAGTTATCGAAACTTGCCAAGTTCTGAGCACTTGCAGGGGACAATGTAGTGCACCTTTGCCTATAAAGAAGTTACCTAGGCCCGAGTGGACGGCATCAAGGTTCATCACGTCACTGCTCGCTGATGTGGCAACTTCAAGACGGTGTCGCTTCCTGTCTTTTGTTTTTGCACGTTTCTGGCTTACCAAGCCTATTTTCATGATGAGACTGGTTCTTTTTGCATCCCCCCTCTGTCTTTGTTTTTATTATTTATTATTCTAAAAGATAACTTGCTGATACAGCTCAGCTTATTTTATTCTTTAGTGTCTATTAAGGTCTACAGTCGTTTTCGTATTATGCACTGCATGCGATTGCAACCGCGGTAGAGTATGAGCGATTTTGCACGTTTGTGCGTATTGCTGCACCAGTTTCTGTGCTGCTTTCCTGGGCTCGCGTGCGGAACTTCGTATGTGTTCGTGCTCTTTGGCTGCGTATTACGTACAAGCAAGACAGGATCGCACTGCAGGAATATGGAGGGCTGAAATTATCAAAAGTGGTCCATCAAGTAATACCTCTGTAACCAAGTTTCAACAAATGACAACACGTTGAAGAAAAGCTGGCCCCGGTGACATCTCCTGTTCGACGACTGTTGGCTGTATGGCCAGTGTTTTTCGATGCTTTTCGTGAGCGCATTTTGTTTGCCACGCGGCGGAGGAGTAGCCGGTGCCACCTAATGCGGCAACCTCTCTATTAAAACCATGCCAATAAAAAAACGAATAAAACGTTAATATTGCTACTCGCGTGTGATATTGGCTTGTTTGAACGAAGCGCGTGGGCGCCATCACTCGAGAAAAGAGGAGGAACAAACTGGGCTCGCGCTTTGAACATAACCGGTCAGCGATGCAACCGCTGTTGTTATAACCAGTAAATAGTTGCTCGTCTTACTGACTCGTCCTTCGCGTAACAATGTTCTAATTCGTTTCGGCAGTGCTTATTGCATTCTTCTGGGTGGTTACAGAGCAAGCAACATACGCGGTGCCTTTTGTCATTGACCGATAAAGCACGCTTTTTTGGAAAGGCATGTCTGTCACCAGGGGAGAGCTAGAGAGAGAGAGAGAGAGGGAGAGAGAGAGAGAAATGGGAAACAATACATAAGAACGCGCAAAGTGCGGTTGTCGTGATTGTGTGAAGCCGAGTAGGGAATAGCGCACCGAAGGCGACAAGGACGTCGCTGATGTCTTAGCATTGTATGCCCATGGCTGTTGTCGCTTCTCTATCTCTCAAAAACCGCTTGCGAATTGTCTTCCTCGATGGATAAAGCTCTTCATCGAGTCAGTAGTTGGCCAAAGAATGGTGCGTGTAAGATGTGCTTTTAACATGATGTTTATCACGAAGTTACGGATGCTGTAGTATGCAAAGATGCAAATTCAAGGGGCACTATAGCATGGGCTTATGACGTGATTATAATTCTGTAATCACAATCAAGCACCACAGCCGCATTAAGGTGGTGCGTGTGTGTACTATAAAACATTCCGTGTCTTTTATGTGTCTACGTCTTTCTTTTGAGCTAAATGGTTGAAATTACAGAAACCTGCAAGTACTATGCAAAGGACATTATTCTAACTCGGTAGAAAGACTGGGAGTAAATCAATTCCTGATTTTAATTTGAGTAATTACCCTTCCGAGTACAAACGCTCAACCGTGGTGGGCCAGTAAACGCGTCACTTTAGTAGTGTGATTCATTACCGAAAGTTGTTTTACCTATACCGCAAACCGCAACAAATGAATGGTGTGAGCCATTCGGTGTGCGTAATGATGTGAGTATTGGTGCGATCATTCCCAAGCAGCACCTATCACATTGAACGACCCCGGAAACAACATGCTCGCAGCTGGGTGCAGGTCAGTGAAAGGTATCTACGCTGATATGCTTCAATGAACGATGAGCAAGACTAATGATCGTGCGACAAAAGTATCTTTGAACAGTGCAACCCTCTTCATCTCTCTCTCTCTCTCTCTCTCTTTCTTTCTTTCTTTCTTTCTTTCAATCCCCCTTCCCCTCTGCTCGTGTAAGGTAGAAAACTGAATGGAGTGTAAGTAACTTTCATGTCTTTTCTGCATGTTTCTCCCTCTGGATTGTCTAACGCACTTCTGACTAAGCCGCAGCGGGATGCAAAGCGCTACGCATTTTACCGTGACTATGGCGTTTGCTGTAACGACACCGCTGTTGGCATACGAGAGCGCAAACGGTCCCCCCCCCCCTCCCCCGCGTACCGGCACGAGGCAGCAACAGGCTGCTGCGTGTGTCGTAAAATAATCCACGAATATAGAACACGTGGAGACCCACTTCTCTTTTACGATGTTTTTTTCCCTTGTCTGCCACGCTATTTGTTTTTCCGCTAACGTACTGCTCCACTGGCGAATTGACTTAGCATAGTTCATCCGTCTATTTCGGGAATTCGGCTCCGGTACGGCTGTTTTTCAGTTTCCCTTTTAAACCACATAGGCTTGCCGTCCTAAACGTGTCTGGTTGGTTAAATATTTGATCTCAGCGCTGAGTTGGTCGTTTTCCCTCAGTCGTCCGAGAAGCTTAACGCCAGTCATTTGCTTGTGTTTCGGGCTTGGGCGTGTTTTTGAATTCACCTTTTTAACGATATAGTTGACGTGTGCTATTTATGGCTACGTGACTATTTTTTGCTCAGTAGCTGTTCTAGGCGATACGCATTGGTACACTGATTATAATATATTTCCTCACCAACATCCAGTGTACAATGCCAATCCGTCAGTGAAGCACAGGTAGCTTTACGAACCGAAGCACAGTGGCTTTTCGAACCGAAGCACAGTAGCTTTTCGCTAAAGCCAGCTTCTGTAACTCACTAAAATGCGCATCTCTTGGAGGACACGGAAAAAGCGTGCTTAGAGGTGCCGTGTTCATTGTGGCCAATTCACCTCGCTAATAAACAGTATAATGAATCGTTGCCTTTTGTCAGGAAGAAATCGTGTAATGTTTTACGCAAATACAGGAGCGGACATATATTATCCATAGAGTCTATTGGGGTGTAGCGCGAGCCTGATTTCCAGGCAAGTTGCTGATATAACGCTCATCCATACGGCACGTTTTGCAGGCGAGGAGCGCGCGCCGGCGAGTCCAACAACGTTTTCGACCGCGCCAGTGTCCTGGGCTGCTTTTTAAGAAGAAGACAGCACGAGAACGTACGACATGGACGAAGTAGAAAAATGTGCAACACGAGCTCTAGTTCTTTTATTTGTCCCCGACTTTCTCGCGCAGTTTTGTTCTTATAAGCATGGATCCACACTTGTCTGGTACACTATACTCATACCAACGAGCCTAGCTTTCAGCGTCCGTATAGATGCTATGCTGGGCGGTTATCGAATTCCGCCATGTTGGCGTTCTGGCCCAATCACAGGGGCTGTAGCAGCCCTGTGAGCCAATCGGAGATGACTGGATGGTGACTTCGACAATACGCCGGGATTCGAAAGCGTCCGGAACTGCAGCCCAGGTCGCGTGAAGCGCGCCTGACGGAAGCTCAACCGTCACTCAACTTCCAACACCGGGGCGGCGGCTTCATGAATCCGATGCGATGGCAAGAAATGGCCAGCATATTCTTGTTTTAATCTCAGCGCAGCGGCAAAATGTTATATCCCGACTGTCGTGACGTCGCTTTCGCGGCTTAGAGCTGGATCCGACCATCGGCACAGAACAGGGCGGCCCGTGCTCGCCATGAAGAGCGGCCTCGTACACTGACTCTAGCCCTACGACTACGGCCCAGGGCAAGCGGCCCAGTTGATTCCCTCATCCTCAACCCCTTCTCAAAAAGTCGCAGTTTCGCCCGAAAGGCGAAGCATCGATTGCGATAGCAAATAAGCGGACAACTATGCGAAGTAAGTATAGTAGTTTTATCGGCCGTATAAACTTGCAAACGTAGGCATACTAGCTAATTAAGAAACATGGGATCGCGCGCGCACATATTGCCTCCTCGGCACGATCGGAAACGATCCACGCGGGTCAGGTTTAGGTTTGGGCTGTTTCTTTCAGTCACCCCGCCGCGTACTTGGCGCTATATTGAGAGTTCTGCCCTCGTTGGCTCTTCTTCATGCGGGCTCTAACGTACGCTAGTCTTCCTTTCGCCTTCAGAGGTCGCGCACAGGGAACGAGTTACCTTCGCTCAGCCGTGCTATCGAGAAGACGGCGTCACTGCAGTCGGCGTCTGTTATCTTTTCCGCGAAGGCAAAGGCCATTCAGGTGTGAAACCTCGAAAGACAGCGAAATGTGCGTACGGCTTTTTATTGCACTTTCGTAATCGCTACCGCGCTAATTATGTAATTGTAGGCAGTAAACAGGCAAGGCAAGTGTCGCCTGCATGCGGCAGCACGCTCGCATGCTTGTCCCCTCATGCTTGCTATCAGGAAGGCACCGGCGTAGCGGTTAACGAGCGTTGATACACAACAGGAGTATTCGTAAACAGAGCATCGCTATATCAGGCACGGCGGACGTGATGGAATGATAATGATTATGGCTCAAGACCAGTAGAGAGAGAGAGAGAGAGAGAAGGGAGAAAGGAAAGGCAGGGAAGTTAACCAGAGTCCAGTTTGCTACCCTACACGTGGGGAGGGGGATGGGGCCGTGAAAGAAAGAGCTCTCAAAACCAATCAAAGATCGTTTAAGAAAGGCTCTTCTGCTTTAGCCGTGCAGCAACACTTCAAGAAGATATGAGCGCCTTACAAAGCTCGCACGCTAACACACTAGTATGATGCTGCTTGCGCAGGCCAGTGCTCATGTATGAACGAACAAGAAGCCGCAGACGACGTAGATGATGTCGACGCTTGGAGTTAAGTACACAAAAGCCGATGTGTGCATTCATCATTTTCGCAGTCATCAATGTTTATTGCGTAAAAAGAAAAAAAGTGACACCTGGAGGAGTAATAGGTAAGAGAAGGCAGCAATGCAAAAGCAATCGTTCACAAGGAATGGTTTGATGGATTAATTCAAAGTAAGAAACAAACAATTACGTGCACGAATTGACGCTTCTGGCAGAACGAATCTTTATAAATATAGCTTTGCCAACATCTCTTCCTTCCTTCAAGTAAGCTCTCCACATGTTCAACAAACAGCGTTAAACTATAGGTGGCCGTTCTCCCTCCCTACCTAAAAGTCGGGTGAGCTTGAATGTAACGCGTCAAGGAACGCTCGTGTACAACTGCAACTGCGAAGAAAAGAAAAAGAAAAGCTTTTGTTATTCGAGCGATGCACGCGTAGATATAATTACCGCACAGCGCGGCACGACGTATAATCTGGCGAACACGCCCGAGTCGGTAGCGTACGTCATTCTCCCTTTGATAGATCCCGGTGTTCGTCTACGTACACGTGCAGCGCGCAGGAAAGCCTTGAGTCACTGAGACGCATGACGGCTTGCAAGAAAGAACAGAACAAAGAAGAAAGAAAGAACAGAGAGAAAAGAAACACCCCACGGCCTTCTTGTGGTCACGAGCGGAAACGTGAGTTGTGTCTCGGGGCCACAAATATAGATGAACTAGACAGTCGCGTTTGTTCTATAGACGTCCGTGGATGCAGGCAAGAAAGAAAGTTAGGTCAACAAACGGTTTAAACATCGTGCAATAAAACAAAAATAAACGTCAACACAACGTTGTATAGCAGCGCACATTTTCGTTCACGCCCGACGCACTATATTGGGCTGCAGAAGTGGCCACCCGTGGAATCGAAGCCTTCCCGATTGTCGGTGGTGCCAAGTCGTGGGCTATTCGCGAGCGTATGCTCGTGTGCGAGTCATGGCCGACCCTGACGACAGACGAACGTTGTTCTAGGGAGCGCTGTGAAACATGCGATGGGTGCTCTCGCGTCGAGTCGTGCGCGGCGCACATACAGTGGACGTCTACACAGCCTCGGCTGAATGCAGCGACGAAAGCCTGTACACCGCGCAGGCGTGATGAGGCCTTGGGTTATTCGTGCGCTTATCCAATGCTGGTAATTACTGCTAATTGGCCCGGAGATAAGACGCGTGTGTGTGTATGTGTGTATACTGCGTGTGTGTTTCGTCTATGCCTGTGAGCGCGTACGTGTGTACTCGGTGGTGATGTCATCACGAGAGGCCGCCCTGTCCTAATCGAGGGATCTCTGCTGGACGCTGTGTAATGGCCTGTTCGGAGAAACGAAGGCAATATTTGTGGGGCTGTTCTTGCGGCCCGCACCTACTGGCTTTTCTGTCGTTATCAGGTTTTTCGTGCGCACGCTAGGAGCACGATAGTGTTTACACACACACAGACACACACAGCGCTGACTTCCAACTGAATCGCTAGGTCAGCGCTCTGTGTTTAGCAAGTGGAAGAGTCTTGTGAAGAGTCTTCTTAGCTGTGTGTTAGCTAGCAGTGAGCTCGTTGCTTGCGCGTTTGCCACTCACTTGTACCGCCTTTTGCGCTGTTCCCTTGAAAGATGTTGACTTGCTAACTTGATCTATATGTTGATCTGCTAACTATATATATATATATATATATATATATATATATATATATATATATATATATATATATAGTTATTTACTACTAGCTCAGTCAGCCAGTGTCATTTCTTCTATCAACACACTCTCGTCCGGTTGGCGTAATGCAAAACGCTAAGACTGTATTTCATCGTCAGAAGAAGCGCAGGAAGATGAGGATTCGTACTTCAGTCTCGTGTGGCACTCGCAGAGGTTGGAACCACAAAGTAACACTGCCGAATTCACCGACTCTTTTCGCATCGCCATGATTCTACAGTGGTACAATGGAGAACAAATCGCGCACAGGAAACCCTACGAAACACACGGAGGTCATCCAGTGCTTGCGCTTCCGCGCTTCTGGGTTTCTCATAGAATCGGAGGAATAAAGTACCAGGAGAAAACATATAATAGGCATGACGTGTTCTCGTGCATGCGGCTGCGCTCTTTCGCGATGATATGAGCCCTCGCCATAGTCGGCCTGCAACGAGAACCTGTAGTGCGTGTATTGTTTCCGTATTTGACTCTCGGGTTATTCTCGTCTTTCACACCCGAGAACAGACACCGTGTCTACTCTACGCGTTGAAGATAATCGGCCGAGCTTAAGCGGGACTCCTCGCCTCGGTGGGAGGCCAGTGCTCGATGCGCACGCTGTTGTGAGCACCGCAATGTGCGCAGCCTCTGAGCACCCGGTGGAGAGACACGGTAGACTCGAATCAAGCGCTTACCACTCTTTGCGCTTGTCAGGCCGCCCGGCGGGCAAGATGGAACGTGAGCGCGGTGATCAAGCATACAACACCTGGCGCAACGTGGCGCTCACCTCGACTCTGGTTGCACGTTCGCGAAGGAAACTCACGAAGAAGAGCAGGCACGGAGGAGTAGGAAGAAAGATGGAGAAAGAATGACGTGAATAGGGGCGCTGAATATTTCTCCGGGGGCACGGAAGGTGCACGCAGCGAAGTGTAGCTTTACAATGCAGAGTGAAGAACAGAAGGAAGAGACGCACAAATGTTCCTGGGGCTGTAACGACCACGCATGCGTACCCCTCGGGGAGGATCGGGTGAGGCGACGACGGATTGTTTCCTGGATCCTCGTATGAGCATACATTCAGCGTGAATTGCACCGCTAAGAGAAGGAAGAGCGGGATCCCGCGAGGGAGGCGCGGCTCCGGGATTCCAGGTTGACCGACACGTGATGCTTGAAGGATTGCCTGCTAGCGTGCTGCTGCTTACGCCGGGCGCGCACTTGTGGCACCTTGACTCGCTGCGGCGCATATTTACTGGTGGCTGCGTGGAAGCACTGCAGCGTGGTCCACGCTTTTCGTTCTTCCTTGCCCGCTTTTAGAGCTACCAACTACACAGTATAGGTGCTGATCAGTTTCCCGGAGTTTTATGAGCTGGAAGAGCATGCAGGCGGCCTTTACTTTTGGTCATGTGAGCCGTGAAACGTGTCGCGAAGTTCATCGCGCCACTGCCAACCGTCGTCGTAACGTTTTCCTGTCTGTCGCGCGAGAAATTGACTGTTGTTGTTGTTGTTGTTGTTGTTGTTGTACCCTGTCACACGTGTGGCTCCTACCCACGATGGGGTATTGGCTAAGAAATGGGTGGATTATTCGAAATTAATATAGAGCATAAATTTCCTAATATCTATGGAATTAGTATTGAATTGGTTGTCAAGTCACTGGCAGGCATGCATGTGAATCGCGACTTCCTCGTTTCCACGGTATTCACATTTCCGCATGTTTTGATTTCGCAAAGAATAAACAAGATAAATTGTAAATAGATATTCGACTAAGTCTGTGCTTTGTAACATCACGGTTGAGCCAGTGTAAGCGAAACTGCTCTCAATCGCGCCATTGTTGCTGGGGCCCTGACTCTACACGTGAAGATAAAATTGTATGTTCTTGAGAAAATAAGGTCACGATTTGACCCTTTGAATGCCGGATTTTTTAGAAAGTGACGCACCCCCAGTGTCGGGCTATTTCTTGGGTATTATAAAGCGACAAAATGATTTATTTTTGGCTTTTCGGGAGGGAAAGAAATGCTGCAGATAATTTCAAATACGGGCTTCGGAGAAAGGTTTCGTAGACGCAGCGCGCTACGCCGACGGACAGGCCTTTGCTGTAGTTAGCGTAGATCATGAAATGCAAATAACGAATGCAATCTCGATCCAGATGACGTCCTCTGAGATCGCAGAGCAGGCTGCAATAGCGATGGCCTTATTGGACGACAAGAGGACATCAATCTACAGAGACTCGATATCAGATGTTAGGGCATTTGCCAAAGGAACCATATCCGAGCTGGCCCTAGGGATACTAGGAAGCAAGGAGATCAAGGCACACACATTGATCTGGTTTCCAGCCTACATGGGCTGGAACGAGGGTGCCCCGCCCAACCTCAATGAGTCGGCACACGGAGCTGCGCGAGGGATCATCAACCGCGTAGCTACCGGGCAGCGTGACGCTGGGGGTATTGAAACTCGGGACCCTCCTTCCTCGTACACCGAAATTACTAAGCACTTTTACTTCGCTCGGACGATTTACCCCCCTCCCACACTGCAAACTCAATAGGCCTCAGGCTTTGACACTAAGGCTTCTACAGGCGGGGGCGTACCCAAACCCCCTACTTCTCTATAACATGTACCCCGAAATTCAGACAATAAATGCATGTGCCCTATTCAGTGACTTAGCAAACTTACCTCACATGCTCTGGCGATGTCCCGCGTTACGCGGCGATGAAAGCAACACTTCTTCACGCTGGGATGCGGTGCTACACAGCCGCAACCTCGAAGAACAGTTATGGGCTGTCCAACGGGCCCGCGACGCGGCGGAGAGGCTCGGCCTCTCTGTCCCGATGTGGGAGCGGCCAGCTGCGCGCTAATGCGCGCCCTAAAGGGCCCTAATAAAGTTTTTCATCCATCCATCCATCTTCGTTTTCTACATTCTACCTAGTTTCATTTTGATGCGCACGCTTGCACAATAGGGCTGCAGCTTTAGTGCAAAGAAGAAAGGCAAAAGTCGCAGTTTCGCCCGAAAGGCGAAGCATCGATTGGGATTGCAAATTAGTGGACAGATATACGAAGTAAGGATAGAAGCTTTATCGGCCGTACAAACTTGTAAACATAGACATACTAATTAAATTAACAAGCATGGTGTCACGCGCGCTCAGGCAAGCATGAAAACATCTCACTTGACGACCGCGGAAACTCGCTGTCAAAACGCTGGAGTGAGGAAGCGTGACAGCAGCAGCGAATGAATTGACCTTCGAGCTGCGGCTCGCATCAACGCGAACTAAACCATGAAAACGCAGCGTACGGCGGACTCTGTCTCCGTAGCAGATGGCTTTCAAGAATAGAATAGGCCTTCCCTCCCTACCTGAAAGTGCGCGAGGTTGAGCCGCGATCGCCGGCTCAACCTCGCGCACTTTCACTCTCGCATAGAGCATACATCGCGCGGCGACGACTTTATCGCCCTTGAGCTTACACGGAACCTCACGGCGACGGTGACGCTGACGGCAGGGATGCGCATGGAGTGTATATGCAATAAAAAAGTAACTACTTTCCCTAAACGTACGACAGATGGCAGAAACACGCGAGATTGGTGGCCTTGCGTTACGGCGAAAACATTTGAATGGAGAATCGCTATGGTATAGCAGGTCAACCAAGTCCGGAAAGCACCCTACCATCCGCCAATGAGCTCTCCGCGCGGCGCAACTACGCGCACGAAGAGGCGCGTTCCCCAGAGCGCTTAATGTCCAGATTGAGCAAATCCAGAGAGGTGAGAGAAATAAGCTCCTAGAAGTGTAGAACAGATGGCGGAACTACCTCGGAGTTCGACAAACGTCTTGTTACTGTGCACACACGACTGGAGAACGCACCGGTACATCAGTGGCGCTGAAAGGGTTAATTGTCACTTGGGAGTTATCGCTAAGTGGCTAGTGAGCACCTGGAGGCAGGTATTCTAAGCTTTCTTATAGCAATAACCGGCCTTGCACAAGGCGACAAGACTCTTGAGATCGCTTGAAAAGAGATGCAGTTTCTTTGCTTACTGAGAGTGCAGACAAACGATGTGGATAAGCAAAAGAAGGCTTATCCAGCGCTTCCTGCAATATACGACGAACGATGCAACGTACGTGACCTGCAAATGCACTAGAAATGACGATGTCATTTTGTTGGCTTTTTTTTTGTACGAAGCGCTGCACAGAAGCAAACGAATTCCACGACATCACCAATGCACACGTTAAGAAAGTTCACGTGCTCTCCGCGTGCTTGCGTGTCCCTATAATTCACGACAGCCATGTAACGCGCAGTTCCTTTCTACAGCGGTGCGCAACACAATGCTACGGTCTCTCAATAGACGGCAGAAGCGGCAAGGGTTTTACCCAGCGTGACGTGCGCATCGTGATTACGCGCTGCAGCCCGCCTCGTGGCATGCCGTCATGGTTAGGCAAGACACTCGATTTTTCGGGCTACAGCGATGTAACACCGACGTGTTCACCCACAATTGCCTCGCGAATGCTGCTGAGGCTGCTATATTTCATGTCCGTGCAATGTTTCGTAGTGTATTTATAATTTGACGCGCCGGAGGCACACGCAGGTCAGACAGATATGCAATCGCCAGCTCATGAACGTTAATGTCGGTTGCAGAACTTGTTCACACATTCACAAAAGAGAAAACGCGGTTTGTATCTTCCCTCCCTCTCTCTCTCTCTCTCTCTCTCTCTCTCTGTCTTATAGCTGACGGTTTGATCGCGTAAGTCCCACCATTTGCTTTTTTGAAAGTGAAACTATACCGTATATGGGTTTGTATGTTTACGAAGGTAGCGCCGGTAAGCAAACGCGTCGAGATGCAACTATGTGTATCTGCGTGCATTTGGGCTCCACTAGCTTCCACTACGCTGTGTTCGTTGAAGGGGTTCCCGGAATGCGTCTACTACGACAAATCATAAGTGTTCGAGAGCGCACGGTATAGAACTAGAAATGTGACCTTCTGATACTGTTTGGCAAACGCTTGTTATAACTCATTTATAGATCAGGAACGGATATGAGGAGTGAGTACACTTTGAGGGGCACCATCTCGACTAGCACAGCTGCGGTGGCCCCGGCACGAGACGCCCTCTTATTTAACGAGCACCATTTGTGGTGACGTTAGCCGGCGCAATTGCTTTCAGAGAGCGAGGCAAAAGTTTGATAATAAGCGCACGAAGGTCGGCCTGGGTCACATGCCTCAAGCCAGCTGCTCTGAGCTGCTGGAAGAGAGAGAGAGAGGGAAAAAAATTAGGTACATGATAAGTGACAATGTCGACAGAGGGAAGAGGCAAAGACCATAAGGGACAGGTCTGCTGGTACACTATAGTCCGAACTCGTATTTAAAGAAAGAAGAAAAAAAAAGAAATATCAAGGAAGGCCTGCATTACCTGACGACTAGAGAGACCGAGGGAGAGGGAGTGGGGGATACGAAAGGCACGGAAGTTAACCAGGACTGAGCCCGGTTGACTAGCCTGCACTGGGTGAAGATGAAATGGAAAGAAATTAGTAAGAGAAGGAGACAGAGGTCAGTGTTGATGTTTCTGACATGGTGAAAAATCTGAGCGCTGTATCACCGACGGTCGCTAAGTCCGGTTGCCTTCAGAAATAGCAGTAATGCTTATGTAGCCTTCTGCAGCTGTTACGTATATGCGAGGCAACTGTCCCAAGATATTGTCCAAGGTGAAAGGTCTTCCGTCTAGTTGGTTTAGAATGGTGCGGCGGGCAGGCTTTTGATTTTCAAAGGACGGGCAGCTGCACAGAAGGTTTTCAAAGTTACTTCGCCACCATAGTCACACCACGGACCCGATGTAACGCCCTCTGATGAGAGTTGGCCCACGTGTTTCGATCACTATACGGGGCTATCATTTTGAGGTTTTATGGAATAAAAAAAAAAACCTGTTGCAGATACTATAATTGTAGTCCTTGAGCTGGGTTGATCAGAGACGCGGACGTGTATGAAAAATCTGTACACACACTTAACTAATTAACAAAATGCATTACCTTCCTAATTAATTACTGTATGGCACATATTGCACTTACGTATTGTATCCTGTGCCATTGTCATGCGTGTTCATTCGGAATGAATTTCCAGAATGACCCCAGTTTGGAGACTTGCGCCATCAAAACCTCTGTAAAAATGCACTGTTGGCACACTCCCCCCTTTTTTTTACCAAAACGCTCTGTTATGCACTGAAGCACAAAAGTAACTGGAACGTACGCGTATCTCATCTCACACTTTGGAAAGTAACATCTCGAAACAGATGTAACCGTGGAAATGCATTTCAAGCGGACGCGTCTTGCAAACTCGCAGGCTGCAATTCGTAAATTGCATATGGGCTGTAATGTAATTCATTAAGAAGTTAATTAGTCAGTTCTCGCTAATTATTTTAACATTTCGTTACATTTATCGAGCTAGTAATGTCCGCTCCTTTCTAAATTTTTTTTTTCAGAATTTCCTAAAACTTGAAGAATGGTCACCCTTTACAGCGCGGCAGTATTCAAAGTGCGCATTCATGCGCATTCGTCTTCTCCTGAAAGCGAGCCTTTAGACAATCACTCCCAGTTTTGTTCGTTCACTACTCCGAGCTATCTGCGCGGTGGAAAGCCGAGAAGTGCTTGTAAACACGGATGCGTCGGGACAGGCTACTGCTCTTTTCCCGCACAAGAAACGCCTGTACTCTTCGCTATCGCGGCGCCTCGGACGGGACCAGAGTCACGAAGGCAGTTCGTCTCGAAGGAGGCAAATATTTTTGTTGCTTATTCTTATTTGAGACCCCGAACCGACGATAAGCAGGCGCCTCGTAACGTGTCTTCCGATGTAAGACGGTTCGTCCGCGCTGGTAAGAGACGGAGCAAGGAACGCAGTGAAATTAAGGCGACGTTGACCGCGGATAAATCTACTTTGCTATCCTGCACTGGCGGCACATAGAAATGGGACAAAAGGAGACCGTGCTCTTAAAGAAACACTAAGGAAGTCCGTGACGTGCGTCTGCGCGAGCGTGCAATATGCGTGGGCCTAAACCAGTACGAAAAATACTTTTCGCACTTGGGAGTAATGTCTGAAGATAGTACTGCTATGGTAAAACGTCTGAAAGGCTTTTGTGGTCGCACCTGTGTAGGTATTTGGTGTAATATATTTCGAGCTGTTAAGTCACGAGGCAGAGGCTGAATGACCAACATTTGGCTTTCGTAGGGACCTTATGGCATTGCACAGCAGCTCCTACGTGTGATGTAGCGCACTTCGCCGTGCCTGTGGTTTGTCTTGTTTTCTGGTGCCTAGTTTTCTGTATGCTCATACATTGTGGCCTCAGGGACGTGGCTTCTGAGCCCGACAGCCAGCTGAGGATCTCAGAGACGACGCCAGGCACCAGACAAGCATGGTGCACAGCCTTTACAGAAACGCATCCACGGCCTGCTGCGGCTGCTGTATAGCTCCCCGGGGCGCCTGCCCTGAAGTGGCCATAATGATGATGATGGTGGTGGTGATGATGATGATGATGATGATGAAGAAGTGCTGCTGCTGCTGCTCTGCTGCTGCTGCTGATGATGATGGTGGTGGTGGTGGTGGTGAGTGCAGATGATGGCAGCGTTCTACAGCATGTATGTCATGGAGATGGCCAACTATGGCTCTTTTACGCTGATCCTGTGGATCGGGATAAACGTTTCTAGGTTCAGGCAGCCGTGCACCGTCCGCTAGGACCTGAATGCGCATGCTATTGTGACATTGCAGTAATACTTTTCTGTAATAATACCGTAGTAATACCATTTATTTTTTATTTTTTCTTATGCGCGCAAACTTCCCCATCGCGTTGTTTTCGTAGTCGCGTTGTGCTCGTGTCAATAGGGTACGTCGCGGCTCTTGAATACTATGCCAGCGTGGCCACGCCCTGATATATGCCGCGCATTTTAAAATAGACCATTAGGTAAAGGTGCACCCATCCTCCTGTGCTTTTGTTTTTGAGCGTTTTTCGACCACGCGGAGCGTCAGGATCTGTAGCAGAGAAGAGCTAAATTGCCCCAAGATGTTGCATATGCTGCGCACGCAGAGCGCTTATCTACTTACCTGAGTTGAACCCGCAAAGTCTCTTTTTGTGTCGCGCACCTATAGTGACACATTTACGCCCGCTAAATCGGTCGGCGACTCACCGTGGCACAAGGACCCTGGAATGCTCCGCCGAGATTCTTGCCGCGGCATCTTGTCTCCTTGCGACTACGCAACAGCACATGGAACTATGTACATGCGGCAGAGCTCTTGAGACATTATGTGTAGCATCGATCTGAATCACGGTGACCGCATTCGGACGTGGCAAAGGGAGGGGTGACAGACGAGCTGCGCGTTGTATAAACGTTAGCACGCGCACTGCTTCTGGTGCACGTGAAATAACGAAGGCATTTTCGATGCTTTCAAGTTTCCCGCTCTGCTATACTGGACCCCTGTGGCAGCAGGTGTCGATCCGCGGAAACGTACGGCAGTCTTGGTTTGGCGGGAAACGAGCGGAGGAAGAAGATAGCAGCGAAGTTATGTTTCGGACGGACCTCGATGCACGCACAACGGCGGGGACCCTTTGTACGACTTCCTCCCTCTTGTTTCGATCGGGTGCCGACTGATAACCGGTATCGTTCCCGACGCCGACGCGAGAGAAGGCTTCTTGCGTCGATTTAAAGAAACATTGTCTCGCAGCGTATAGCTTTGCGGCGCAACGCTCGATAAGGACTGTCGCGCCACTCGCTGTACGTGCACTCCGGCTCTGGACGCATCGTGCAAGGGAGCATGTCTCGGAGGGATTGCGTGACACGCCGCCGTAAGTTGGGAGGGGAATGAAAATGGAGCCACGGCGCCCGGCAAGTTGAAAAAATGCGGACTTCGACGGATTTTTTTTCTTGGAGCGGCCACTCTCGGAGATGCCGGTGATGCGGGGCAGAAAATGGTTTTGTGTGGAAGCGTCTCTTGAGCAGCATTTCGGGAAATTAATGTAGAGGGTCGCGTGCTTGCAGCTGTACATACATACGTACGTACGTACGTACGTACGTACGTACACACACACACACACACACACACACACACACACACACACACACACACACACACACACACACACACACACACACACACACACACACACACACACACACACACATGCATACATACATACATACATACATACATACATACATACACATGCATACATACATACATACATACATACATACATACACATAAAGCCTAGAATTTAATTTTTATGTATATTGTCGCAGCAGTATAGGCAAGCAAAATTATCATGTGGTTTTAGGTACCAAGATCACGATGTCCTCATGAGGCACACCCTAGTGGAGTATACTACGAATTAGTTCTGATCACAAGGGGTCGTATAACGTGCACCAAATGTGCGGTACACGAACGTTGTTACACTCACACACACATACGTACACATACATACACAATAGTATGCTGTGGATTCAAACCTGACATATGAATATACACACCAATTTTGTTTAGGAGAGCCATTCATCTCGTACACTTTATGTTCAATATAGAGGTTCGGCTGCTGTGGGACGCTGATTCCGTTGTTCCCGCTCACCTTGCTCGTTCATGTACCTATCCTGTCGCAACTCCTATGTTGAAGAATAGGAAAAACACGGAGTGGCCGAAATGAAACCATAATCTTGAAATGGTGGTCGCTGTCACTTTAAAGGATGGTCACATCGGCGAGCTGAAAGGACGGAATAAGTTATTTTTTTTTTCATAAAGAGCGAGAGACAACCACACCAATATTTATCCCGTCATTTTAGCTAACGGCAGCCGGTGTGATTGAAAATTCTGGGAAGGAGCCTTTCTCTTGCCCTGAGTCTTGATTGGGTGACGGCGGTGATAATGAGATGGCGCGCCATCACGCTAAACACACTAACTAACCGCGCTTCGTTTCTTACTCAGATATTCATAAGAAAAATCAGTGCCCTTCCACTCTGTGAAGAAGGATGACCTGCGAAGCTGTGGATGTGGGCCCCTTAATGGCGAAGTGCACCTCCAGCGCGGGTCGTCCCGACATTGTACTATCTCCAGGAATATTTTTCTACACGCGGACACAATAATGGGGAAAGTAGCCCTTAACATCTTTGCTGTGGGAAAAGAAGAGAAGAAAAAGAAAAGATAGAGAAAGAAAGATGATAAAATGAGCGCCGTAAGGTCTTAGTGCGGATGAGGAAAGAGAGGGCCTCGTAGGTCCGTGCATTGAGAACGGCGACAACAATACACGGCGCTGCTTGAGATGGAAGAGCACTGTGACCTTACTTATATTTGCGCCTCCTCCTCACACCATGTTCGCATCAAGGGAAGCATCGCATTGCGTATTGACACGACGCGCGACCCTCCACTTGCTGTACGTCGCTCATTGCTTCTTTTTTTTTTACCTTGCTCCTGTCTCGACGACGAGAGGAAATTCGCATCGAGCACCGCGACCGTCTTCGCAGGACAGCGTGCGATGACACGAGCCAGGACACGAGATACGACGCACAGTTGAGAGACGCCTTCGCCTCTGCCGCGGTGCGAGGACTTCGTCGCGCGATGCTCGGAGGCGGCAGGCCGGCTTCTCTCCTTGACCCAAAACGCGGTTTGCGCTCCTCCGGCTCGCGCGCCCCGTCTCCGAAGCCGAGTCTGTCATGTCCGCTACACTCGCGGACAGATATTTTGCGGCAGCGAAGGGAAAGCTACGAAGCGCGTGAGTGACAGCCGCTCCTGAAAATAGTCCGACAGTCTCGCTCGCGTTTCTATGTTATTATTTATTTTTATTTAGAACTACCTCACAGTCCCTCCACAGAGACAATTCTACTACAAAACAGCGGAAAGAAAACAAACAATCACGCGATCTAAAAGAACGAATAATGGCATTGGGACATAGGTTAGCATGCTCACTCGCGCGTAAACTTACTCTTACCAAATGAGCAAGACAACTATGCCCCTCAAGGAGGCGGCAACGTCAGTGCAACACCGAAGGAGACGAACGCGTCGTCGGTGTGGACAAGCTGCAGGTCCAAACGAGGGTTCCCTGGCTCCAATTCCTCATGCCAGCAAAGGGTAGTTGAATCGGCATCGATAGATCTCTCCAGACCATTGCTTCAAGCGAGCCGCGCAAGCCTGGAATAGAATGTATGGTCACGCTTTCCGCCACGCACACGGGCCTTAGACTGTCAGCGCGAGCAAGGACAGTGGAGAAGGATAGAAAGTTAGGAGAGTTTGTACGGTAACATATCCTTGGTTTGTAGCGCGAAGTTACACACACTGTGTGTCTGTGTCACTTCGCGCTACAAACGAAGAATAATGACAGTGCACTCAGATATCACCATCGGACTCTGCCATCAAAGCAATGCTGCGACAAATAATCGATGCCCTGCAGCTGCTGCTGTCTTATTTACATACGTCAATGGCGCTAACAGCGGCAAAATTATGAAAACTCTACAGACAGTCTCCATAGCTACACTACAGCAACTTATACATCTGGCCGCGAAGTTGACTGTGCTGTGAAGTGTGCACGTACACGTTGCCCAGAAACAGTATGTTGTGCAGCCCTCATCACATTCACCATACCATCACCCTCCTTCCTCTTCACATCCTCTGTTATTCCCCAAACCCCTTCCCCAGCGTGGAGTATAGCAGGCTAGAGGCACTTCACTCAGGCCGACCTCTCCACCTTTCTGCCATTAAATATTGTCTATCTACTCGTACTCGCTGCACACTCATTTCACGTGCGTGAGATAGAGTGTTAGCGACTGACGAAGGTCTTGAATGAACGTGAATATAAAAGGGAGGGAGTTTCAGTTAACGTGAGTACGATCGAAAGTCAGTGACGGTGAGTTTTAGTGGACGACTGTCGGTTACTGTGAGTGTACGCGAGTATAGTATTTGCGTGAGTGCCGGTGAGTGCGAATTGACGCGAGTATGAGCGACAGTGCGTGACGGCATGTGTTCAAGTGACTACCAATGCGAGTGAGCGTTGGTGAGAATGAGTTAGGAAGGTGAGTGAGTGCCGACGAGTGGGAGTGCATACTGAGTATGAGTGAGTGCGTAAATTGCGAAAACATTGGTTAACAAGTATATGATTGAGAGAGAGAGAGAAAGGCAAAGGAAAGACAGGGAGGTTAACCAGAGATTATCTCCGGTTGGCTACCCTGTACTGGGGGAGGGGCAAGGGGATGCAATACGTGCGAAAGAAAGAAGGATAAAAGAAAAGGAAAAGAAAACCTAAACACACACACACGCACGTACACACGCACTATTTCTGTGGGCACTGTCGCACAGCCCGCAAAGGCGTTCCTAGTCTTACGCAGTGTCACCGTACAGTCCTACGTCACACAGTGTACAGTCACAATTTGTCAGAAAGTCCCGTGTCTTTCAAGTATCGCAGCAGCGCCTTCATAGCGGATCGCGCTGATGTTCGCGTAGGCCAGGTTCCAAGGATCTTGTTTTCTGTCATTGGGCGCTTGTCCAGTTTGTCTAAGGTGGCTGAGAGGACTGCTCTTTGTGGGTTAAAACGAGAGCACTGACAAAGAAAAGAGAGAGAGAGAGAGAAGAATACAGGAAGGCAGGGATGTTAACCAGTCAATAGTCTGGTTGGCTACCCTACACTGGGGGAAGGGAGAAGGGGAAGAGAAAGAAGGGAGAAAGAAGGTGTAGGTACGTGTACGGACAGCACTTCAGTTAAAGTCGCTCGAGCAAACCAGAAGTTCTGAGAAAACACAAAAGTGCCTTCACTGCCTTCTGAGCCGATGATCGGTCGGGACGGTGCTCTAATATTGTCTGTTCACTCAGAGGACGATCGTCTAGTTTCCTCAATGTGTCGGACAAATACTGTCTTTGTGCTTGAAATTGAGGACAATGGCACAATATGTGGTCAATGTTCTCCTCGCATGCGCAAACATCACATGCAGGACTATCAGCCATTCCAATTAGTGCTGAGTAGGCATTCGTGAAGGCCACTCCAAGCCATAACAGACACAGAAGAGACGCTTCACGCCGGTGCACACCGGCTGGAGGTCTGAGTTGAAGTGACGGGTTTAGTCGGTGCAGTCTTGTGCGCCTTGTATGTACGGTATTCCACTCTGCTAAGGAGATAGTGCTTGCCAGAATGCCAAGTTGTCTCGCGGCGTCGGTCCTTGAGAGCGGAATGGGGACGCAGCGGTCTTCTTGGTTTGACGTCCGAGCTGCCTTATCGGCGTCATCATTACCGATGATACCGCAATGACCCGGTATCCACTGAAAAGAGATATCATGGCCTTTTTCTCTTAAGTGATGGACAAGTTCCGCAATTTCGCACGTGAGCTGATCGTGAGTTCCATGTCGGAGAAATGAATGCACACATTGCAAGGCCGGCCTTGAATCGCAGAAGACTGCCCATTTTCTAGGACTTTCAGTATTTATCACTTGAAGCGCGTCGCGGAGAGCCGCGAGCTCTGCAGCTGTAGACGTAGTGACATGGGAAGTCTTGAACCGCTTGGTTATTCTCATTGCTGGTATAACTACAGCGCCGCCGGAACTGGTTGATGTAGTTGATCCATCAGTGTAGACGTGTGTGCAGTCGCTGTATTTCTCGTACAAGAGAAGTAAAGTTAGTTGCTTGAGCGCTGATGATGGCTAGTCCGACTTTTTCTGATGTCCTGGGACTGTAAGGTTCACTTGAGTACGGCGCATACACCATGGAGGAATAGAAGGCCTTGACGCAGGTGTGTAACCTGACCTGAAAGAGGCACGGTGCGCGAAGACAGTCGCACTGAATGTCGTGTGGGGCCTATCTACTGGGAGACTTGCTAGGTGGTGGGTAGGGGACCGGGCGAAGTGTCTTATGTGCAGACGCATTGTTTTAATGCTAATGTGCGTTCTAATAGTGAAATCTTGAGCGACTGCAATAACTTCAGTCGTTGACGCACTCCGCGGTAGACCGAGACATATCTTGAGTGCTTGGGCTTGGATGCTTTGGATATGTTCAGGTTAGTTCTGCAGGTGTTGGACATGACCGGTAGGCTGTACCGCAGGAATCCAATAAAGAGGACCCTGTACAGTTGCAGCATAGAGTGTATTGCTCGATTGTTTCATTGCACCTGCAGAAGTCACACTATATGACTGAGTGTATCCACTGATTCGGCCGACCTCGGGCAGGGGGGCATAAAACAAACATCTGATCTGTACTACAACAATGTTATTAAAATGCAGTGCAATATAATACATTCTGAAATGTTAAATTATCATATTTTTGTTTTCGTTTTACAAATGCGGCACCGTCGCAAGCAAGAAGTTACTCTAATTGGGTATTTCATCGGAGAAACCGAAACATTAAATGCTGTCATACTCTGCCAGACTACTTCGCGCAGTACCACATGCGCCGAAGCTCCACCCCTGTAGCTTTCACGTTCACTGCCATGGAAAGTTGACCGAGAGCTCCAGCAAGCTAGAGAGCATGATTCATAGGGGAATTTTCGGGTTATTAATATTCATAATAAGGAAGCCTTAAACGGCCAGCCTCTTCTCGCCGCCGTAGCTTGGCCGTTTCATTCATATAAATAAGAATGCCGCATTGCTCGGTGGCACGACTCGGACTTATATAAGGATATATACGATATCTTGGACTACCAGCCATCTTTCTGAATAAACTCCTCTGTCGGCGTCCCCTTAGCGCGCTCAACGGCGCTTCGCGAAACCATCGCCCTTTCTCTCGTGGTGTATTACTTGGTTGATAAATGCATAGACACTTCTGTCGTACTCGAAACATTGCGAAGTTCTGGGAAAGGCGCTGTGTAGACAAAAAACGACAACAACAAAAAGAGAAAACACAAGGCGACTAAAGAAAGAACACGATGTCTAAAAGCCAGGAGAAGAAGCCTTAAGATCAAGGAGTGTTCACATATGAGGCGTGTGGGCGCGCACGGATGCACGCACGCACGCACGCACGCACGCACGCACGCACGCACAGAGCTAGCCATGCTGGTGGGGTCTCAATATTTCGCAACAAGGACAACTGTTTGTGCCCAGCTGGAAGGTGAGGCGCAAGTCAGATGACTCGGTTGAAACCGTGCATTGCTGCGAAGCCAGACCTGTCCATAGCTAATCAGTAGAGGAATTAACAAAATGATCCGCAGGCTTTTAATGGAATAATAAATTGTCGTTATTCCGGCACTACTGCACTTAAAGTCAGGATAGCCAAGCCACGGGCCAGTCAGAAAGCACTGTCACGTGACGTGCAAACTTTTTTTTTTTTCTATCGCTGTTGCTTTAGCCGTCTCGGTTTCTTTAGTGGGGCAGGCTCTACCGGCCGGCCTTTCGGAACTCGACTTGACTGACTGGACAACAAAGACGACCGTCTTCTCCGCTGACGCTCGGCAACAATCGAGTCGAGGTCGTCGCGGCGTGCGTCAACTGCTCTGATCGCCGGTATCGCCAACCCCCGTAACGGCGTCACTGCGTGGCCGAGACGAATGCAGCGACAGGTCTGTAATTACCGGCGCGCAGACGCAATAGCTGGCCGGCAGCTCTGTCGTCGGCAGAGACACGGCGCGGCGGCTCTATGCTATATACCTGTACGGCTAGGCGGAGGACACGGCTGACCTCCGTGTGCGGACGCGAACTGACCGCGTCACCCGTCAGCTGAAAGTCGGTACGGGAGGCCGGCAGAACACGCCGGCTCGGCTGAATTGCTTCACTGTTACTGGCCCTTCCAAGCGGCGGTGGAAGAAGTGATGCGCTGCTGCACCGACGGTGGCGTATACCGCGATTGCATACTGCGTTCACGATGAGTTACATTACGCCGGCGCTACCTTTGCCGTTACCGCCGGTAGGACCAAGCGCTCGAAGACGAGGGACGAAAGAGGAAAGGACAAACGTCGGCGCTACTCATCACTGACAAACATTTATTAAAAGAAAATGGTATATATATAACCATGCTGGTATAACCCCTCGTGAGATAATGTATTTCAACTAGCTCAAGTTCTGGTTATCTTGGTAGTGTAGTATTATTAGCGGGCTCAGTGACAGCTGTGGTAAGATGCATGCTCTGCTTGTACCGTGGCAAACTTGACTAATTTCTCGAGATGAAAAGGCAGGGAGGGGAGAATAAAACGATTATATAATAGTATAGTAGAGTTGAAGAGATACATTCCCGAGACTTCCCCAAACAGTAAACATTAAACAGTAAACGGCGTTCTTTTTTCTTGATAACCAGAATCTCTAACTTACTTGAATTCATTATGTACGAGTATTTTCAGAATGTTTCTTGTCTGTATAACTCATGACGTGTTCCAGAATACTGTGCTGTTAAAATCCGCGCCTGACCTGTCTTTTATAATTTGTCACTGGACCGCAAACTAGCCTTCCCTGGCTATCGGTCCAGATATCTGTATAACCATGATTATGTGAAGAAAAATAAAGCACTTGCACTTGCAAAAAAAAAAAAGATGAACTGGAAAAGTCGACAGTCAGATTGACCTCGGCATTATTGTAAATCTTGCCTCGAATCCAAGTACAGCGGGAAAGTGGTGAAAGCTGCTGCTATCATAGCGACTGCAGAGCTGCTGCCCACCAAAACGGTATGTGATTAGCTACCCGTTCAACCACGTGCAGGAATCATGTACAGTGGGCTCCATTTTGAATGATTTAGCATGGTATCATTGTGAAAGTACATTTCTGCTTCTTTACTGTTATTTGAGGCTTGGCTATGCATTTTCCTCAGTATTAGATCGTTTCAGAATAGATCGTTTGAGTGTTTATTGTTAGCAGGTAATACAGCTATCGCACATTTTTAGCCACAATAGTAAGTCACCACATGATAGAATAAATGCGGTGACACTGAATATCAGTTAAATTCTCTAATGTTCGCAAGAATTGTGAATCTGTTCGGATGGTAGCAGTTGGAGACCTGAAGATTATCATTGCTTTATAAACGCTTTGCAATGACAAAATACCTTCGATGAGGTCAAAATAAAGGTTCAAAATACAGTTTGAACCTGAAAGGTCAAAGCTTATACAAATCCGTGAACTCCCCATTATCTACAAGTTGGGGCCGTGTAACGCAAAGTTATTAAATTCTGACCTTATTTCAGTCTCCTGACGCCAAACTTAGGCGAACGCTGACGCAAGCAAGGGCCACTGACCCGCAGCGTTGTTTGAACAGCCCAATCAATTGAACGCTCTCTCCCTTGATAGGTCACTTTTGTTTGCCTTCAAAGCGAATAGCATTACCTACCTTCACACGTTTTTCTTGTCTAACTGCTGACAGGACACGAGGAACGCGTATAAGTGGACATGGTTTTGGTGGGTCACTGCTAGTGCAGTGAGAGCATATAGACGAATGAGGAGGGTGGTGCAGGCATCTGCGATTGGTCTGCTTCCCCTTACGTAGCTTGCGGTGGTCGTTCGAAAATCTCGGTGGCGTGCAACGGAAGTTTAAATGCCGGTAAAACTGATCCTCAGCGTAGAAGAGTTGGCAGAGCGATGGCGTATACATGGCGAAAGGGCTCGAGAACGTTATACTGCCATGCATTTTTTTTCTTATGCAGAAAAAATATATTCTTGGTGGCACATGCGAGTATAGACAGCGCCAGAGCGATCGGCGGGCAGCCTTCTTCTATTCATTTAGGAACGGGTTCATCTCCGGGCATTAAAAAAAAAGTATCAGTTTTGTTCGGCATATAAGTGCAAATTTAGCACTTGCATGCCGCTTTTACCTGGTGTGTTTTTGTGGTATTGTGACGTTGCACGACAAACAGGCGAAGTGTGCGCAGCACGAAAATATGTTGAGCAATAGCGGAGGGCTAATGGCGAAAAGGCGTAACATTGGAACAATTATCTTTCTTTTGTTCGGTCTAATCATGCATAATCAGCGCATGCACGCTATGTCAGATGGGATGTTTCCGCGGTTTTCGTGACGTCGTGTGAAAGACAGGCGAAGTTGGCGTGACCTGAAAAAAAAAAAAACATTCTACCAATATTAGAGAGCTAGTGGCAGCAATGGAATTGAAGCAGATTGGAATAGATTTACGTTTATTATAGCGCCCCTGGTTCCCGACTTCCCTGGCATACTAAGTAGATTACGCACCTGCTCAATTCCGAACTCTTCATGTTGTTAATCTACTAATTTATGCCAGCATATCGCCATTTCTGTCACCTGCATCTTCTGTATGCTGAACTTTGTCACTAGCGTCTCTTTTCCATGCAGTATTGCTGGGCCGCATCAGTTCTCGTAAACACGGCTCTTGTATTTGGATGATAACTTCTTGTGGTGTATAACACGTTCCTTCCAGTACTAGCGCTTATTATCTTTGTAACGAATCAGTTAGTACAATCTGGTTACACCAGTGTAGATACTACCATTTTTCATTAAGTTTCGCGTCCGCCAGGTGTCGACAAGGCCTCATTTCTGGGACAGCTGCAACCGACCAAGATGCCGAGCGGGGGCTGGGCGGATTACCATCTGAGGCGTATGCGATTATCGAAAGCACCTTCACTTGAAGATCGATTGCGGGATGCGCCTTAACACGCTCCGGCGTCGCAGCCTGCAGGGTTGTTACACAACACCCAGTCCTGCATGCGGTTCTTCTCTTCGAGCTATGGGGCTCTACAAAGCGTGGGCCAACGCCACTACGGTGGCGTTAATCGGACGCCCTTAACGGATCACCGTGCTCTTCTTGCTCTTAAACCCGCGGGCTATCATCAGAACCGAGTGCCTGGAGGGCCCCCGTTTACCCTTCTCTCTCACTCCTTCCCTTCCTCCCCTTCCACCTTTGTCCCAATCTCTGGGGCTTTCAGTGTGATGGATGCGACCGCTTCTTATACTGGACTAGTGCTGGCGAATCATGCATGAGGCTGTCGGCCCGTCTCTTCACCTGCGCCCGCTCCCGCCTCACTTCTCATCTATTCGCCCCTCCCTCTGTCGTTTTGACTGGCAATCTCGGTGACGGGACCATGCGACGACGCCGGCCCTCGGAGCTGGAGGTTAGCTTGACGACTTCGACGGACCCTATGACGCCCGTACACCAATATTACAGCTTATTATGTGGGGCCCCCATAACTCCATCTTGCGCCCTTCGTTGTATAACTGCAGCGGGAGAGGCATGGAACTGAACCGACTTCGATTATTCCTGTGATTTTGTATATGTCCAGACGCCACACTGGTCTCGGTTCCTCTTACAGGGACGGACGGCGGTTTCGAGAGAGGGCTTATGAGTGACACACTGTGAGTGACGCTTGCTTATGAGTGACGCTGGTGCAGGCATGGAAGACGAGACGAGGTACGGTGGTACAGTATATAGTGACCCTTTTCGCGGTGATCCGATGGGCGCTGCCATGTTTGATTACGTGGTCCATTGCTTCCTGCAACTCCTCCGTTGCCTCGATGTTTACAATTGGTGTGAATGACGCCGGTGCAGCTTAGCAAACCTTTGTTTCGGGAGATATCGTAGACGGTGACTAAGTGGACGACACGAAGCTTTGGCCACAGATTCAGAGAGCATGCAAAAGCGCTATCGGAGGTGATTAAGCTAAACGGCGCGAGCGGCATACATGGTGCTTATTCTAAAAGCGGAGTTACATAAGTATTCAAAGCTATCCGAAATTCCGCCCCATGAATTGAATCATGATTAGCGTGTTTTGCTCTTCGCTCTTTATATGGCAAATATTTGCAAGAAGTGGCTTGTCACATTTTTGACTCAATAAGGTTCCTCGGTTCGGTCACTGTCTCATTATTTTCTGCCTAATTGCTCGCTGGCGTGCTTAGTTCCCACATATTTGTTCTTGATGCGCGAAATGATTGAAACATAGCTGCTTTGTACATTGTAATACCTTGTAGCAGATATGTGTTATCGCTAGTAACTCGCTTACTCTTGTGGCCCACCACGAAACATTCAGCGTCGTCCATTCGTGCGCTATCGGTGTAGTCCGTCATCTATTGTGCGCACATGGTGCGCATATATTCAAATGTGCGCCCGTTCACTCATTAATTGACACTTTGGAAATATAGGGGGCGTAAGTATCCGTGCCAGTTGGGGTAGATGTGTGGAGATACTGCGCGCAAAACTTACTATGACAGGAAGCTGCGCTACTCCTTTTGTCATCGTTTAACGAGCGGTGCTCACTCTTGCCGACGTTCCGAGGCTGAATCACCTTTCTTGAAGGTTAGCGATACAACACTGGCGGATGAGCAAATTTCTGTATCATCGAGCAAAGCAGTACATTTCGAAGTGCCGGTAGCACGTACGGACAGTTGCAGCAGTGGTCCGCGAACTTGGCCACACAGATTCATTCCGCTCCTTAATATGCTAGTGGCTATTTTTGCAGCCAACTACTGCACACGTCTTTAATCCACGTGATTCAATCCAGCATGATTGGAGCACAGTACGTTAACGAAAACTCAGTTGCATTTCGGACAGCTGATAGCAAAGTAGCAAGATGGAAGCGGTAATGGTTTCGTATTCGTGCGCTGTCGCTGAGGCCACGTGCGATGCGCCGCCGAAAGCGCCATCTCGTATCTCCAGAACAAACTACTCTGCGAAAAGGGTCAATACGGTGCAACTCGTCAAGACAAGCTCGATCGAAGACGAAGACGCCATTCGCTCGCCTCGCTCATGTGCTGATATGAAGCCAATGTTTCAAGACCGGCCTCGCACCATGGTCGCACGAGATGTAACTTTTCGACTTTATGGTTTTTCCTTCGTTTCTGTGTAACATATGTTCGAACTTAAGAAACCAGAACAGTTGAGGCATCAGAACAGATTACTTGTGGTGCGCACATAGTGGAGAGAGAGAGAGACGGCCGGGATGTTGGCCAGAAAACTATCTGGTTGGCTAACCGTCGCTAGGGGAACGGAAACGGAAATAGGAAGAGGCTAGAGAGACAGGAAGATGGTGAATGTATGCAAGTGGCGCGGACAGCCCCACGCAGTCAAAGGTGCTCGCACAATCTAGTCGTTTTCAAAAAGCACAAACGCGCCTTCACTGCCTTCCGGGTCAAAGATCGGTCGGGAAGGGTGTCGCAGTACCTTCTATACGGACATTGGAGGATCGTCTAATCTCCGCAATACAGTGGACATTGATTGTCCTTGTATGTCAAATCGAGGGCAGTGGTACAACAGATGGTCTATGTTCTCCTTTCAAGCCGCAGACATCACACGCAGGACTGTCAGCAGTTTCATTTAGAACTGTACATAGAAGTATATACTACCATTCCATTCGTGATGCTGGATATGTAGGTATCGAATGCCTTGCAATAGTCATCCGGCAGACAGTGTGATTAGGCGCGTGCACATTGAATAGATAGGGATAACCACCTTTTTCTTTTTTTTTTTCCACTCGAATTAATTCGGAAGCGGCTCTTTGATTTCCCCGTCGCGTAGTAGCTTGGTTCAGATGCCGTTGTACCTACTCCGTATTCTTTGAAATAACAATACCGCGCCGGCAATAAAAAGTAGAAAGATAGAGAAAGAGAGGAGTTGGCATATTTAGAAATGCGCTTAAATATTACTTCGAAGTTTTGCGCTGGTGGTCTGCTAAGATTAGAACTACTTAGAGGATAGTGCGAGAAACGGGGCAGCATTTATGAGGCATAGATGTTGCGGCAAAAATCCCTATAAAATGTGGCGCACGACAATGACTTGACGAAAGCTTTCAGCACAGGCAAAGCACTCTTGCCTGCTCAACCTAACAATACCTAACTCCGCTTAATATTACAATGCCGCTGGTTGTTTGAGATCAGTGAGTGTTGCCGCGATGAAGGTGAAAGCGGGTGCCCATGTGTATGCCGTGGTCGTTGCATCTGAACATACGAACACTATAGGCGCGTGTGATGAAACAAAAGACGAAAGAACATCGCCAACAAATGCATCGCTTCAAACCCAATTCAGTGGGAACGATTGTCACGACTAGATTAGTCTACGCAGTGCTCCCCACTCGAGAAGTAGGTGCTCGAACGCTAACTACAACTCAACTAGCTCGCGTGATGAGGAATCTTCTGGATGCTTGTGTAAACAATAACAGCAGCTTCGTCTGAAGTGCTAAGCTGTTCTCACCAAGTGGGTGTTTCACAATGGAAGACAATGTAGCTGTCGACGAGTTTCTGCAACAAATCACAGAGCTTATAGTCTGCAATCTCACGTCATGTATACGCAAGAAAGAAAGTAGAGTGCGAGATACTAACAGTGCCGTTACGCATCGGCGATCACAGTGTTTACTTGGTGTTTACGCTAGCCTGCCTACGTAACTCTTCTGGTACTTCTGTTCCGGCGTCTGTTCGAAGGCCGTCAAGTGTGTCAGCAGTGAAGGCGACGGAAAACAAGAAGAGCCACAAAGGACAGGCGTCCGGCCGCCGCTGCTGCCGCTGCAAAACGGTGGCACTGACCGTAGAATCGAGTTAACGCTGAGGCGAGGACAATGGCTCGCCGAGTTAACTTGAATGAAGGGGGCCATTAACGTGAAAGAACCGCCCGCGATAGGGCGCCATTGCCACGCAAACGTTTTCTTTGCCGCGAACTCATTCTCCCCGTGTCTGTAGACAGCGCGGTCACTGGTTCCTTCAACGTCGCTAACCAGCTTGTGTCGTGCGTCGATAAAGCGAGAAACGTGTTCTGTCGCAAGCTGGCCCGAGACTGGTGTAATGCCTTCCTTTGTCATGTTGGCTGTGGTCGGTCAACGGAGGGACGACACTGCTCGGGAGAAGCTGCGTGCTCCCTGGAAATAAAATGTGGATAAATAAGGATGCAGAAGAAAACTCATCTTAGTCTATCACGCCATAGTCAGCCTGATTTCCAAGGAGTGGGAGTTATATGCGTTCCGTTGTTTGACTTTATCTTACCATGCTGCTAAATTTCCTTCATTGTTTTACGAAGACGTCCACACATGAGCAGGACTAACACTGTCACCCGAAGAATTTATGGGTGTCGCGGCGAACCAGAAGCCCTCAGTCGTGTATGGCCGGGGTCATCGTAGCTACACTGGAGTTGGAATACAGCGGGCAGCACAACAGCGTGAAAGAAGAGAGGATAGGCACAATGTGGTGCAAAGACGAAAGGTCGAAAGAAGGTATTCGGCAAACTTTTCTTTTTTTTTCTTTCCAGTCATATATTGTATTCGTTAGACCCAAGCTGAAATGTACACCTTGGCTACAACACTGGAGGCATTTGGAAAATTTTAGGCCGCCGAGGCTTCTTCTTGACACATCAAGGCACGCATTCACAAAAGGCTCTTCAAGTAGAACTGCTCCAAAGGGCGAAGTCCAGCTAATCCTGAGGCTGCGCATATTATTAGCGAAGGTGACCAGCCAATGGCTAAGAGCACTTACGACCAGAAACCTGTATGAATACGTGCCCACAAAGGTTTCACAATCTGCTTATTCACAATTAGCCGCGGTATCAGAATGCAGCTGTCGCGGTCGGTAATAAAACCTCCGCTTTCGTGTTCAACAGGGTAATGCCTAAGCTGCCGATCGACCACCACCAAACGAGTTTTAGCAGCCCACCTATTAGAACAATATTGCGTTGACCGTTGGTCAAATTGCTTCGTCTGTGGTTTGGATTAGGCGAAGTGTAACCGATGAACAAATCTTGAATGCTGAGGCACAATAGACTGTGCCTGGCAGGCCGCACCTGACAGGACCATCGTCATTGTTTGTGACGTGTCTGAAGATCCTTTCTTTTTTGCGCTGTTATTCTCCTAGTGGGCACGGAAGCCTTGCCCCAGCGCTGCCGACAAGGCTTATCAGAATCAACTCAACGAACCAAGCAAACCTGGAACAGGAAAAGTTGTACGAGTCAGAGCTCGAGAAACATGTTCTATTTCGTTCATATCTTCCTATGTTTTGGTATCAAAGCGCAGTTCTTAAATGAATAAGGTGGAAGCTTTGCGAACGGTGGATTGGTGCTGGCAAGCCACTGCTGAACTATATACCTGCCTTGAGTCCGTATAAGCTCATTTGCTGTCACACTATGACGAAGGCACGTTCGGTTGTAAATTAAGAGGCCTCGACATCAGAATATCGGCTTGTGTGTCTACATAAGTGAACGCATTAACGTCACACGTTAGTTTATACTGACTCAAGGCAGGCATATAGTCCCGCGCTAAGTGGGCGTGCTAGCACCAATCCACCGTTCGCAAAGCGCGTCCACCGTATGAACTGTGCTTTGATCTCGGAGTCTGACAGAAACGTATCTTACAGCGTGCACGCCTAGCTTGACACGCAACGCACAGCGCACGTGTTTCTTTCCCGCCAAGCCAAAGAGGGCTCCATCGTTCTCAGGAGAAGGACTCTCGATAGAAGCCCTCGTCGCCGAGGCCGGTCTGCCAAGAGTCAGATCAACGCCTGCTCGCCGGGCTGCGCTACAGCTACAGCCACGACCGCCGGCGGCAATTAGCCAAAGCGTTCCGGCGTGACCGAGTAATTCAAGGAGATCGCCATGTGCCACACGCGGTGCCGAGGAGAGAAGGATGACGGGTGCACGTAATTCGGAGAAAGGAAGTTAAGCGCGCTATGGCGTGCACGACCGTGCAGCATTATATACCACGCGGGGGCCACGCTTTAGGTGTGCGCCAGCGGTGCTCACCAACTCGGCAATTGAGTTTAATAACCCGACGAGAGCGGGAAGTGAAAATCGCCGCATTAAAGAAAACAGAGAAGGAAGAGCGAAACCATCTTTCGCTACGCCTGTCTCGTGCAGCGTGTCTTCCAAAGCCGCCACGTGAGCGGAAAACAAAGGGCAGTCAGACGTCGCCGGGCGTTACCGAAGTTGTACGTGTGTGACTTCGGAAACCGAAGCAGGATAGTTGTGTGCAGTAGAGTAGCTAGCCGGACAAGTTGGTGCACCTTTACGTGGAAGTGAACAGCAATCTGAGAAAGAGACAAGACTAGCGGTGCCGATATAAACATACAAATGAAAAAAAAAAGCGGGGGGGGGGGGGCGACATACAAGGCGAGAATCACGTTATCTGCAGTCGAGAAACACGACTTCCTGTTCACGGAGAGCAATTGAGCACTTGTCTACTTTTAGGGTCTGTTGTCTTGCGTGGTTCACTTCCGTGTGATATTGTGTGCAGCTAGAGGGGTGCGGCATACACGTCCTGTGTACCTCATTGTTCTTTTAGAGTTACCTCAGAAACTATGTTACAGTTTTCCATTAATGCAGGCTTAGTTAGATACAACGTTGCAAACGGGCGCGTCGGACAAGAACGTGCATATAATCGTATCCTGCTGTCATCCCCGTAATCTGTGCTCACACGCCTCTTTTTCTCGTGTTATCCTTTCCATGGATCAGAATAGCAGGCTAGCGGACTATTAGCTCATGTCGACTTCTCGTTTTTTTATAGTAACCTCTCCCTATTTCGTCCAGAATTAAAATGAAAGAGTCGAAATGGTCTCGCGGTACGACCGCCGTCCATGAATTTCACGCTCGTTTCCATTCATCGGCCGTAACTACAGCGTGGTAATACGTAGGACACTGCTGCAGATGTTTTATATATAATAAAGCACATCTATTTTCAAAGTTTTGAGCACCCATAAAAGGGCTCATCTAGAGTACACAGAAGTTGAACGCTCCACTATCTAGCAAATGGAAGAGAATAAACCTGAAGAGGTTGCTGTCTCTATATAGCTCGAACATTCGCTGGTAGTCCTGCAACGACAACAACAACAACACAAAAAAAAACTAAATCAAATGCAGGAATGCTGTTACATTCCGATGGCCGCGTCAGTTTGCGTTATTCGCACAACTTTTGTTGGTGGTTCCTGAATCAAGGAGAGGAAAGAATCAATGCCTGCCGCGTATCTATTCTTTTATCAACAGGAAGGTGGCTGACAAGGTTAGCTCGCCTATACCTACATAGGAGATAAAATATCGCAGTCAATCATCCGGATCTGACCTCAATGCAGCGCCGTGACAACTAGCGCTATGCGGCAGATCGTCGTAATCCTCTAGCAACTGCTCTGTTGCTAGGCGCAAGGGAACACGGAACCTACGAACCCGACATGGACGATCCTTTTCCTATACACAGTCTTTTCATAGCATTCTAGCTTGAAAAAGAACCGCGACATCGGAAAATAATAAGCAACTGTCAGTCCATGTTCACATCTCCGTGCGTGGTAGTTCCGTAACGTGGTCGCTAGAAAATCTAGCTCAATCGCTGGAAAATTGTGGTGTTACCAACGCGTTCCATCAGTTGCATTGTTAACACAGGATGCAGCTTGTAACACTTGGCTCCAGTGCCCTTTGAAATTGATATTGATTTATTCATTATAGATTGCTTGTGTACTTTACTTCCGGTGTTATAAACTTCGGTGTTCATATCCGGGAGATCAGAAAGTGACATTGAAGAGAAAGCAATCAAAACACTGAATGCATTAAATACATGGGCAAAATCAAATTGTTTGAAGATAAATTCTAAAAAGACAAAAATAATATTGTACTTTCCAAAAGCAAAGATAATTTCTAGGCCGTTGAACGTGTTCTTAAGCTCTGATACTGTTGAAATTGTAGATTCTGTTAAAATCCTTGGCATTATATTTTCAAAGCATTTGACTTGGAATGATCATGTTGACTATATCAGATCAAAAGTGTCTTCAGCTGTCGGTGTCATGTTGCGCCTGCGCGGTATTCTTCCTGTCAAAGTTAGGCTATTGCTATACAACTCATTAGTTATCTCTCTTTTGCAATACTGCTGTACCGTTTGGGGCACTACGGGTGTCACAAATTTATCCAAGCTTCACCTTCTTCAAAAAAGAGCTGTAAGACGCATTGCTGGCCTTCCTTATTGTTCCCCCACACATGACTTGTTATTAAAATATGATATCCTGCCAATCTATGGTTTATACAATTATAGACTTCTAATGATCTATAAACGCTCTTCACAAAGTGATGAACATTATATTAGTTATCTGGCAAAACTTGAGAAAAACACGCATATCCTGCAGTCTAGACATAAAGAAATTTGGTTAGTGCCGACGCCTAGGGCATATTATACCGAGCAGTCTCTTTCTTATACTCTTCCAGTATTATTAAATAAATTAAACAAAGAATTGTTTGACCGCTTTCAGCATTCAAGTGATGTTATTAAGCGTTTTTTTCTTAGCAAGATTACGTAATATTGCACTCAGTTTAAAGCTATACTTATTATTATTTTTTCGTTTCCCCATGACCAGTTATTTGTTTTTCTAATACCTATGTTTGTGCTGCAATGCATAGCGCTGCTTTTTACAAAGTGTTTTGTTGTTTTGTTTCAGTGTTTATTTGGAAAATTTAAAATCTCTGCCTGTGTACTGTACTGCCAAGTTGATAAAGGGGGCAGGACCTCTGTCAAGCTTACGAGCTTTTAGTCCTGTCTCCTTCTCTGTCCAAGATAAAAATAAAGACTGAATTGAATTGAAAAATACCGTCCACATTAGCGTACTTCGCAGGCCCCTTCTCACTTCACAGTATTGCACCATGTGGGTGTAGTAATGAGGTAACAAATGACCTGGATAATGGCGATGCTGAGGCCTGATGTCAAGTATATAGAGTGATGCCAGAAAAGACAAACGAAAAACAAAGGAAATTATGTCACTCTCGAAGCTGTGCAGGTGAGTGGACGCGCGCGTAAGCCGCCATCGCACCAAGCGAGGTGTTCTTTCCTTCGGTAGACTTGGTGAGAAAACTTCTTACGCTGTAACCACGGACAAATCCGTAGAAGTCACCATAGACTGCCTGCCGTGCAACAGCCAGATTGTGTATTGCCTTTCGCTGTATGCTATCTGCCCTTACAAATTTTGCTTCACCTCGTTTATAGGACTTGCCTCGATCTTTTACAAGCTTCGGGAAGCAAGCACCTTTATTTATCTTGCCATTAAAGTACGAAAAAAGATTGTGGTCACCTGCGAAACGTCGTACACACGACTGAGCAGCGCGGATAGCACAGTTCTGGAGACGCTTCAGACGTGCCGACTGGCCTTTGGCATCGACACTCGCCTCTGCAGCGCCGAAATATTGTGTACAGACAAAGATGCCGCTTGCGCGGCCTTCGAGTTCATCCGCATCCACAGAACTCTCGTCGTGCTGATTTCGGGCCCGCGCATGGAGTCGCCGAAGCCCATGGCGACCGGTCTCGACGCGCCCCCCAACCCCCCTTGCCCGTGAAGGGGGGGGGGAAGGGGGGAGGGCGCGTGATTTACGGTGTGCCGCCTTTCTACGCGTTGTCTCTGCTGAGCCATGAGCGCGCGCAGTCGTGATATGCGTTCCGAGAAACCCGGGCGAATCCAGCTGCAGGCCTGTGCTGGCTATGGCGTACCTTTTGTTCTTGTGCCGCTCGGTTTGCCGGAACGGGCGGAGGACGCCGCGCTGACACCGCCCAGTCTGAGCGTCCCGGTTTGCAGGCTCCTGCGGCTTTACTATGCGTTTCTTATCAGCTTGTTTCAATGTGATGCAATTGAGGTCTTGATTCTTTACCATCGGCCGCGCCCCAGTTCTCCTCAGCCATATCGCTTTAAACGAAGCGAGTGAAATGGGGAACAGTTTACAGTTTAGGTGTGAGTATTGTGGAGCTAAACGGATAAGGTGCAGGGATTATGACCATCGCGCAATGGTAGGTTCGTAGGCGACTCAAAGCTGCTCCATCGCTCGCTTTCACCTCCCAGTTGCGTCATGAAAGGTTTCAACGTAGCCGGAAGAATGCCGACCACATCACTCACGTTATGTCTCTTTCTTGTTCCTTGCGTGACCGATCCGCGAGAATTCAAGCTTTCAGCAACAGACAAGGACACGCGCAAAAAATAAGCAACAACATGATAAGCAGGACACTTAAAGTGCTGATGAAGCGCGATTTGGTTAGTCATATTGAGCAAGATTAAATAGCTGGCCGCAAATTTCCACGATGTAACTGCACGCATTCGTTGGGTGTAAATACGTAGAACTGGCAGGTGCGAATCTGTAGATGATAACCGAATACAACGGGGTGAAAAAGAAGAAAACACTCCATTACACACGGTCCATTCTGTCACACATGAGAGTCTGTAATCCTTGGTGTGTTGACTCGCGAAGCTATTTGGCCAGCATGTCGTAGTTCTGATACATAAACCACATTCTTCCATCGGCTGCCCTCGTGGTGCTTGCTTTACGTGGCTTAACGCACGCTGCGGCACAACACGCGGCGCCAACGTCGACCAGGTAGCCACAGACGTCCACGTAAGCTTCTTCTTAACGCTGTCCTTCCATTCTAAGAAATAAACTCAGTGAGTGCATCATCATGATCATCGTCGTCGTCGTCGTCGTCGTCGTCGTCATCATCATCATCATCATCATCATCATGATAATCATCATCACCACAACCCTATATTTATGTCCACTGCAGGACGAAGGCCTCCCCCAGCGATCTCCAATTACCCCTGTATCGCGCAAGCCGGTTTCAACTTGCGCTTACGAATTTCCTCATTTCATCATCCCACCTCATTCTTCGCAGTATACGAAATAACGAACCAACGAGCACTGCTGGTGTCGTTGTCTTTACTTGCCTTCTTTCTCAACTTTTCTCCTTTTCCGTGAACTACTGAAGAACAGCGACGATGGAAACTTCACTGCACATCTTGAAGATGGCATCAGGATCACCTCGAAGGAGTCACTGTGTGCAGAATGTAGAGGAGTCGTGTCGCTTGCGCAAGTCACCATTTGCTTAAAACGAATTCGTACAGCGCGCCATTGAATCCAACCTGCGGTGTTGACGAGGAATTAGCCCACTTAATTTGTATTTGCAGGCGCTTTACAACCTCAGCGGCTGTCTTGAGGAATGCTCTCTCGACGTGCGACACTACATGTACGGGACCTGAGCTACGCTACGTTCTTGGGCCGTGGCAGTGACCTGGCGCTAAACTGCGTCCCAGTGAGGCGCCTATAGCGTCCCTGTGGGATACGCACCTTGATGAGACTCTTTGAAGCACCCTTGTATCAGTGCTTTTCTCTCGTATGTTTGTGTTAATTTTACCGCCCGCGCACGTGTGTGTGTTCTTATTTCGTTCTTACTTCCTTTCTTTCAACTCTCACCATTTCACCCGGCGTAGCATGCTGTGTGTGCCGCTTGCATGGTTAACCTACATATAAATAATCTCTCTCATCACCGCACAGTCGAAGGCTTAATATGCACGCACCGCAGGCTTCGCTAGTTCACGAGCATGGTGTGTTGTTAACAACATCGGCGCGGTCTATGTAGGGCCCTCCTTTTTATTATCAGGAATATGAAGAGAAACATCAATACATCCCTGCTAGGAAGAAGAATATTTTCCATTGCACGTTAATGTGTGTAACAGACATATGATGCGGATAAGAGATCTCATTCTCCGGAACTGTACCGGGATTGTTAAATTAAACCTTTTAGATGATTAATCAAGAAAATGAAAACATTAAATGCTCGTATGCTTTGACTCGTTTCCGTGTCTCTGGGCAACGCACTTTATGTTACTTCACTCCAGAACAGAACCCCTTGTTTTGCCCTGATTCTCATCGCAAGTATTGCAAAAAAAAAAAAAAAAATATAATGAACATTTTTCATTTCGTATATCTAGATACATTGTCGCGTCTGCCTCGCAGCGTGTGTTTCCTGTTTTCGGTGGAACAACGCTATTCGTCTCTTCTCTAAAGATACATTACACGTCTGTTTCAGCGATATTTCATTCCGCAATGTAATCCTCCTCCCCTTCCTCTTCCTGCGAGCATTAGCAGGCCTGATACAAGGCTTGCTTATAATGCGGGCCGACCTCTCCGCCTTTCTCCCATTAAAAATATATCCCTCCACACGTACGCATGCACGCGCACGCACACACAATGTATTACACTGATTAGCCGGGCCGGCCCAAAATCTCGCATCGAGCGTGCAATGAGTCGCGCCACCAGCGGAGCCCATTCGTTTGCGAGAGCGAGCAACGCCAAAATGCTTCTGGTTTACATCGCGCGTACCAAGTGACGTCATTTGTGGGCGTCCGCCGGCCGAGTTCTCCATTATCCGTAACGGAAAGCTTCGACTCCTCCTCCTTCCGCTTCGCTACAACGAAGCAGAGCCTTGGCAAAAAGAAATGATGCCAAGATGCATACGTGCAGAGCTCGTAGACCATGTGTGTGGCCTTGCTTGAGCATAGCTCCAACGTGAGGTCTCCTCGTCACGTGTATATTTGACGAAGCAGGATACTGTCGGATGCTATTTATCTATTTATTTATTTATTGAAATGCAGTATTGGCTGCCGTTAGGCGTTACCGCCTGTAAGCTGTGTCGGCTGCTCCTTGTCGCATAAAGTCAGTACAACCGTATAGAGAAGAGGCTTGATCTTATGTCGCCTATCGATGTTCACGCATAGCACGCGGTCGCAAAGTTCGCGCGGCTCAATCACAACGCAGCACGGACGGACATCAATGCTATAGGAATAATCAAAGAAAAAAATCACACAGAGATAAACAAAGTATATAAGATAGAACATAAAACACTTTACATCAACTCACGCGAAGTGATGAATAGTGTTCGAACAAGAAATCTCTCTGGAGACAGCTGAAAAGTCCCCTTTTGTCTCCTGAGACAATTTTCTTGCGACACACAAAGCCATATGAGCCTGAGTGATGCACGCAGGTTCAAAAGATAATCTATCGATATATAATTCAGGTTACTGAAGCTTGATTTTGATCGGTAACTACCAAGAATGACACTGGCTTCAATAAATCCTGGAAGAAGAATTTGCGCCGGCCTTTGTAATCGAGTTCGCCATCGGGTAAATGATTCAGCATTTTTTCGCGAGGGCTCGGGCTCGTCCCGGACAGCGCCACAGCGGCAGCAGCGAGGCCGCGTACAGTGTACGCTATATATAGGGTTTCTGCTGGCTTCCAACTCGTGGGCAGGGTGCTAACCTTGAAGCCGTTGCGATCGAGGCGAAGAGTGGTGTACCAGATGTTTTTTTCTTTTCTTTTCTTGTTTGCTTCCTTGGAACTACTTTCTTTATTATCCAATCACTGACTTCCGCTTCTTCTATAGCTGAGTAAATAGCCGTGGTTCTTTTAGTTCTTTCTCTTACAGCCCGTGCATCCTTTGTTCCCCTCTTCGGCTATGTCGTGCACAGCACGAAGCACTCCGCTTCGGACGCGAAATAGGCCGTAATGAGCACCTTCGGGAAGAGGCAAGAGAGAGAAGAAAGCAAATATGAATTCTCCGTCGAAAGATGTTCGTGTGTTTGCCTCTTTCTTTCTGTTCTAGCCCGTATATTTCTGAAGGTCTCTCGCAGATGTGTGGGCGGTGATGCCAACCCATCGAGGACTGCCTGTCTGTGCCTTGGCAACAACGGTAACGGCGTTCCGCGGGAGCTGCCACGCCGTAAGGAATTTAGCGAAGGCTGCGCGTAGAGGTTAATCAAACATTCCCACCCACAAGATAACCACCGGCTTTTGGAACGGTCCCTGTAGGCCTGCTTTCCCTGTAGGCCCGCTGTTACCGGAAACTTCTCTTCCTTTCTTCGGTGCGCATTTACGTTGCCACCATCCTTTGGTTTTGCTGTCGCTCCAGCCTGCATGGCTCCAGAACAAAACTAAAGAAAGAAAAAAAAAAGAAGGAAAAAAAGTTCATCATTACTCGCGCATTTCTCTTGTTGGCCAATGTTACCTCGTGAGACTTCGCCTACTCAGATTCGCGGATTGTGATCAAACGTTGTCTCGAGTGTGAGACAGTTCTGAAGTCTTCGTAAGAAATAACTATATTCTGCTGAAATACTTGCAAACAGCGAGGAAAAACTGACAAATTCAAGCACGGTTTGGGAGAGCGATGGGCTGCCGCCATCACCGGCTGTTACCACGGGTGTTATTTTAGTTGCGACAACAAAAGCACGCTGCATGCGGTCACATGTGTGAAAGCGGTTGTGCAGACTGTTGCAAGACCTTGTTAACATGACGTCGCTGAACGCACAAGATTGAGAAGTTCATATGTCGTCAGTGTAACAGCGTCCATGAAACGAAAAATGTCCTTTGTACATTTCCGTGAAGAGGTCTTTTGAATTGAAATATCGAAAGTGGTCACAACGAAATACCTTGGCGACAGTAGCGAAAGAAGCAAGGGAGTTGATACTAAGCAGTGGTGCATAAGGAAGGAGGGGGCGCCGGAAAGGGAGGGGGGAGGAGGGACCTTTCGCTTCTTTGCTAATTCATTCTTTCTTTTTTTCTCTTCATCACACCAGACCGTTCGTGCGTCTCCTTGAGGCCCCACTCCCGTCAAGAGTCCAGAACCCTGCAACTCCAGGCATTATTCCACTAGCGGCTTGCGACATCAGTTGCCAGAAGGCAACCTCCCACCTCGCTGTCTTGCTCCCGCTGTCTCCTCGCGATTCACGTAGCCAAACATAAATTTTCAGAAGTGAGACTATCTTGGGAGCGAACCCCTGCGAAGGGGAGTTGAAGCAGCCATACCTCTCACGTCCTATATAGCCCCGAAGAAAAGAGCAGCGGTTGTTCTGCCAACCGTCACTTTAACGGCCGCGATGTATGTTGCCGCTCTGAAGTAAGGGCTGGCCGGCGCAGACGTCGCTTAGCGCTAACCATTTAACTAATCTTCGTGCCTGGAGTCCGTGAGTCGCCTGTTACGCAACCACACCTGCTCGAGAAAGACGAGAGCTCAGATATATCGTTCTCGAGATCCACTCGTTGTTTCACCCGCGCGACGAGTCTCGGGGGAGGCTATTATATCCGCTACTATCCCGGATTGTTTTGAAACATTCTGGAGCTAGTGAGCGAACGAAAACGGTAACTTAACGCAGCAAAAGTCCGACACGTGGCGACCCTTTTCTTCTGCTCTCCACGCTTCACAGCAACTTCTTTCATCCAACATATAATCAATGTCCACGCGGATGCGGGCACTTTCGTTGTGGGCCATGGTAACGGTAATATTAGACACGGCTGAAAGTAACGTTAGCAGATTTTTCTTTTCGTTCTCGTTTCTTTTTTTTTCTTTTTTTTATTCAGCAACCTTAGCAGAACTAACTATAGGGACGCTGCGCTGTTTGGTTGGGCAGATTCGGTTTCGATAGCGACGTGGAGACTTGAAAAGCACCGCCAGACATGGGCACCGTGTTTGCCTTTCTATTCGGCGTTATGTGCTGAAGCAAGGCGATATTCGGTAGTACCGCTTGAGCAACTCAAGCTATACATACTTGCGACGGAAGCATAGGAGAAGGGTGAAAGAAAGAAAGAAAGAAGGAAAGAAAGAAAGAAAGAAAGAAAGAAAGAAAGAAAGAAAGAAAGAAATGCCGATACCTTCAGGAGCAGCAGCTTTCGTTTTCGCAATCCTATGCGGGGCGGCAGGTTCGGCTTCTTTTAGGCTGCCCACGGGGAGTGAGATAATGCGCGCACTCACTATACGCGAAGCAATCAGTCTTTGCGTGGGTGTACACATTCTTTCTCATTCCGGAGGGCATGTTTCGGCATGACTCTCCTTTCACCTAGACGCGCCGAAATGATTTCTCCGAAGCGTGCTTTATTTTCTCTCGCAGATCGCTCAAAGCCGGCATTTATTGCGGCACGTGTACGAAGCCAAACGAAAAGAAAGTGCGCACAGCGCCAAATCAATTTTTCTGAGCCTCTTGAAGATCAGCTTACACGTGAAGAGGCCTCAGAAGGTAGCTTGCGTCACGTTTATTGGTGTCATGGCAACGCATTGATTGCCTTCATCTCTCGATATATATCATCTCCGCATGGCAGTTCGGAAGACATATATATTGATGTAGTGGATCACAGGGCGTAAATTATTCGACGTTCTTGAGAAACATTTAGTCTGATAGATTGGAAGTGATAAGCAGTTTTCTTCTCATATTGGTGACCATCTTGTATGCTTACGAAGCCGACTTTCTTTATTTCGTCATAACAAAGGCAACGTATGACAAACCAGCCGCCGTTTAGCAACTTCCCTATATTTTTTTGAAGCTGGAGTGCGCTTCAGCACAGCGTCGCTGTGCATGCTCATACGAGTCAGAGCGGCCTTTTGCGCATGCGCTGTGATGCCATTCCTCTGCCTTGTCTCCTATTCACTTGTTTCTGTCAAATGTATATGTTTTCAAAGCAAATAATAATATAACAGTAGGATCAGTCAGCTCGCTGTCGACCTTCAATTGCCGGTTTCTTATCCCAATGCTTTAATATAGAATATACCTATATACTTTAGCATAGCACAGCAATAACGGGACACCAACTCCGTAGCACAGAATTACCTGCCTATTGGTACAGCTGCCGTCACGGCAACGTGACAGCTTCGACGCGCACTATAGTCAAGCTGCTCCAGGTGCAGACGCGACAAGGCTCAGCTACAACGCACGCATAGCTGCGTGCACACAAAGCTGGAAGAAAGCTTCTCTTCCGTAATTATTGTCTACGTAGGTTGATGATAATGACAGTTGAAGCAAATTAAGGCAGACAAAGTCATTGCTGCTGAATCATTCCCAAACTACCATTAGAACTTTATAGTATGGTGCAAAAGATTGTGCTGTATTGTTCCACTTATAAAAGAATGCCTAATGTTCCCTCTTGAGGGGGTGTCCGAGGGCGCTTGTAACGCATTCTTCCTATAGAGAGAGACAGAAGAAGTCTGTTAAAACTGGGGCGATACCAATACTGCTAAAGCTTTACTGAAAGCACGAACTCTTAAGAGTGGGCGCCTAATTTATCAAGAATTAGCCACAAAACACTCCGTCGTAGCCAGGGTGTGGTTGCGCTAATCTTGCACAGTGTTGCCTCCCGGTGAGGAAACACGCCGCCTGCGCGTAGCCCGAATCGATTACATCCCCGCGTCCTTGACCAGAATGATAATGACAGTTAAACAAGCAGAAAACAAAGATCGTATGGAAGGGGCCCACACAAAAGGACTCAAAAACAAGAGAGGGTGGACGGGCTGAGGAGAAGGGGGGGGGGGGGGGTGAGTACGGCGGTGGGCAAACAGATCAAGCTCAACAGGGGGACTGTCGCCTCGCGCAGGCTGTGGCCTTCTTTGTCCCGTTCCGCACCTCGTTCTCAGAAGTCAAGCGTGAAAGAAAGGCGTTCTCGGCGGACGAGCGCGAAAACTGGACGAATATTGCAGCGTGAGTGAGTCATTTGGAGGCACGACCCTCCTCCCCTCCGCACACCATGCCCGTGACTGTTGCTACGGCTTTTTTCACAGCCTCGTGTATACGTTTCCCTCAAGGCGCTCGCCGCCGCCGGCCTCCTAGCGGTCCTGCTGCAACGTGGCGCTTTCACGGCTGGCCTATACGGTCATGCGCGAATGCATACACACGCACGGTTTCATTTGTATTTGCTCAGTGCTTTTTTTTTCTGTGTGTGGGTTTCTTTCTTTTTTTCCAGCGTATGCCCAAACAATAACCAGGCCTCGTCGTCTACTCGGACGACCCTGTATAGGAGCGGTAGGAGAAGTGGAGGGGTGGGGGTGGGTTGGAGGAGGGTCCTGCTGCACCGTTTTCCCATTCTGTTGTTCCAGAAAACGAAAGCGAAAAAGGCGACTCACGGGCGGCCAACCAACCCACCCTGCTTCGTGACCCTGAGCCGAGCGCGCCGCGAACAGCTTCGAGGAGCTCTCGTGAAACGCAACCTAACCGCTGCTGCTGCTGACGACGCTCTCTATACTCTCTAGCTTACTCGGAGCGCTGTTCCTCCCAAGGTCGCGCTTAATTTGCCCTCCGCCAGCGCGTGGCTCGCGGAACTAAATCCGCTGGCCTCGCTTCGGCACGGAGAACGGACTGAAGCGCCTCTTAGCTGGCCCGACACATGCAGAGAGAAAGAGGAGGTTTATTTAGTAGGCTAAATAGTGAAGAAAATAAACGCGCTGTTGGCCGAGGCCATTGGCAGGAGCGAGTGGAAGGAAGCGAGCGACAAAACGAAGCGGGAATCGTCGAGTGATGTGGACCAGAAGGGATGCGTGTTTTCGGCCTGAGGTATAGAGTGGAAAAAGGCGTGGGGGCGAGACACTGACACTTGGCAGGCGCCGGTGGCGACGGGTGCTGTCCGTTTGTTTGTCTGCGGCGCGGCTCCTTTATTTGTCTTTGTCTCGTCGTCATTCACGCTAAGAACGAAAAGACACTTTGCTGTTAAAAGGGAGCGAGGGCGTCTCTGCACTGTGAAACCGCCCACGAACCAGCAAGCGCTAGATGCGGGCCCGTACACCGCTGCTCAGAGAGGGAGGGAGAGAGAAATAAGAGAGGAAAGGCATAGAGGTTAACCAGACGCACGTCCAGTTTGCTACCCTGCATTGGGGCAGCCAGGTATAGGAATGAAAAGAGAGAGGAGAGAGGGCACGGTATCGTTCACATTTGAAGGTTCGCACCGAGTATACAAACGGTCGCCAAGACCAGTCGCCTTGAGGTACTGCTCGGAGTTTAGTTTCTGCTATATTTGTGGAAACAGCGCTCCCACTCCTGTGCCAAATGCGCCAAATTGCGCCAAACGAGATTTTCTGCGCCATCCTGATTAAAAAGAAAAGCAAAACAAACACACAAACACGATTTTGTGCCGAACTGCGCCAAAATTAGCGACTGCGCATTGCGTGTGTGGCCGCAGTGGTCTGCATTCGTGCATGACGCGCAATACTATAGCGGCTTCATAAATCGTAGTTTCACGTCATCTATACGTCGCCGCGCGATAATGCGGTCCCGACGGAGACCACCTAAAAGGCCGAATAATCGGTAGTCGGAAATATCGAAGTTCGCCAGAAAAGAAGCTACTTTATTCTCCCAGTGGCTTGAAAAAGTGCCGTTTTCTCGGTTTACTACTCTCGGAGATAATTTCACTTTCGCGTCACTAGCGTCAGACGCGTCGGTGTCTACGATCGACGGCGTGTCCGGCGCTAGTCGCACGAAAAGTCGCGAGAGTGAAAGTATTCCCTAGAGGGGTCGCCCAGACATAAAGCTGAAGTTTGTCATTACGTCGCTGCGCGCACTTGCCTACGACCTAGTCACTCCGTATTTCTACCATAGTCATGTTGTTGCCTCAGATAGGCGAAAGTACAATCAATGCATGCGCCGAATCTTCAACCCCTGGCAACATAACCGGACCGCGAATGTTTAGCGATGCCTCTTGCGGTGCCACTCCTCTTTGCGCTTCCTGAGTGCTAAGAGCGGTGCTCCGTCTGCGTTATCAATATCATCCGGCCGTGAACAGAGGATAATAAGGATGGCATATAGAATCGAGCGGAACGCACTGTTACGAAATCGCGTCCCTGAAGTCGACAGCGCTATCACAGCCGTTTCGGTTAGTTTCGGTTTCCACGAGGTCTCGGCAACGCAGCCGACCACCATGCCGCGGTGATGCCATCGACGATGCCAGCGACGCATCAAAGCCAAAATATCGCTTTTTCGGCTCAACTAAGTGGTCAAACTAGCATGCTGTCGTGCAGGCGGAGTACGAATTATTGAATAGCGTGCCTTAATGTGTGCGAAATTTTGTTAAATTTATGGGCACTGATGGTGCCTCGAAGTAGTCAAAAGAATTGAGCTTGCTTGAATTGCTGGTGTCCAAGTAATCGGTCGGCGCCAGTTGTGGGAATCGACCAGTTGCTGAACAGAGGCTTCAGCTTTGCGAGGAAAAGCAAACCATTGAAAAGCGTCTAATGTCGTCTAAAGCAATGCTTGAGCGTTAAGAAGGGCTTATCAAGGCTGGCCTGATTCAGAAGAGCATTGATGACATTGAGTCTGGGCACGTGTTTCTGACTTGATAGAAGCTTGCTGAAAGCATGGACGTAAACTGGCAGCTGTAAATAAAAAATTCATAAGATGTAAAAGGCAAGGTATGAGCAGCTTCACTCAATTGAAGTAAACTAATTACAGCACACTGTGTGAACAGGTTTTCTGTCTTCACCCCTTCAAGGTGAATTAAAGGGATGCTGAAATTAAGGTCTTCCCTCCCTTTTTTTGTATTTAGAGGCAGAACAGCATTGGTTTTACAACCGGCAAATGCTTTCTGGAATAACGTTTGTCAATTTTGAGTGTTAGAAAAGCCTAGGACGTGCCCAGCAGTTGGCATATATTAGCTCTAAAGTGCTCCGAGATCTGTATTTAGGTGTCCCAAACTGCTCCAAAATTAAGACTTGCTTCTCCAAAAATTACTGCACAACCCAGTCAATTGCACCACTGTGAAAATCTCAAAGGAGAAGAAGACAATGTTAAGCGGTTGCCTGTTGTAATTGCGCTTTATTTCGAGTTAACAAGACGTGTACCGCTTAACTGAGGATTGAGCCATTCACACCCATCTCGATATAATTTCCCCCTGGTTTGCCGTTTCTCGACGCGAAACCTGTCTAGTTAGACAAAGAGTAGGACGCAGTTCTTCGAGTTGTGAGCTTTATAGTTTTGTCTGCGCGTTGACTGCAGATAAAAGACCCTCGGCTAAGAAGAGAAGAGAAAAATATATATTCTCTTTGAGTAATGCAAATAACGTGACTCGGCTCGGCATTGCAACTGTGTCATTCCTTACCGAACACTTCATAGGCCGTGTGCCCACGCTACTGCATAACTCATGGTAAAAGCGCTACCCATATTATGGATTCTTATTGCCACTCCTCGACAGAAAGTATCGTGCACATTTCGCGTCGTCGTACAAGGACAGGGTCGCTCAAGCGAGTCTCGCGGAAGCGCGAACCGGCAGCAAAGGAGAAAAGTCTGAACTCTTTTACAATTCAAACTTTTCGGAAGGCGTAAAACGAAGGAAAATGCGATACGAAGGTCTGAAGCAGGCGCCGAAGGACACCGCACGAAGGAGACGCTGTCAAAGTGCGACGCGGCCACTGCGGAAGCGAAGTATTGGGCTCGGAACCTTTATTTAGTCGCGCGTGTTTTCTTTTTCACTTCTTGCCTTCGTCTGCCAAGGCAAACAACATGTCGGTCTTACCCTTAGCGAGGCGCGACGGTGGTTCGGTAAGGCAGAACTTATTCAAGCTGCTTTCGTTCTTGCGCTGTCTCGTATTGAAAAGGAGCCAGATGCGGGAACACACGGGCACCATATAGCGAAACACTAAATTATTCTGGACTGGTGTGTAGTTTTATTCTTCGAGTACGTTATCGATATACCTACGGCGGGGAAGAAAAGAAATCTGTTACTAGCGGAGAAAAGCGAACAGTGATGGGCTCGTCTTAAATCTCGCCGTCTAAACCACAGGTTTGGGACTATCGTTAACGCAGGAAAAGTTTGCAGAAGTTATCGCGAATAACTTTCTTGTTTTGCGAAGCAATGTAGCTTTTTCTAATCGATCACCATACAAATAAATCAACTACGCTCACCCAGTCACTGGTGCAGCTTGTGACGTCACAGGTTTCTGTTGTTTTATGAATTAGAAGGTGAGGGGACGCAACTGCCCATCTTCGTCAACGTTTGCCTCGTTTCGATGCAGGAATATCAATCCTCTGGTGTATTCAACGGCGGCATGCTAGCTATTTCTCAAGTCTAGTATACTGATACCGCGTGGCTTGAGTGATTTTATTTATTGCGGATTAGAAATATTGGCAGCAAGCGCAGTATGTTGCTGGCTTCTCCACAATCTTGAATTGTTAAATGAATGACATATGGTTGATTAACAGTTAACAGTTCAGCTATTTAGAAGTTAGAAGCCATACATGGGGCTGTCACTTGAATATTAATCAATGAAAGAAACGGGATGGGGTGGGAGCAAAACATCTATATCACGTTTCTCATAGTCTTACGCATAGGCTCTAGAATATAATCTTCTAGCATCCACAGACATTTCGTCTTGCGGCACTCCAAGCGGGCATAAACATCGCCGGCACTCCTCGCTCAATCTATAGCTATCATTCGGCCACAAACAGAACTCGCGCGCTAGCTGCCGCCTAATTAACCGTTGATCACGGCTGAGAGACCACGGTTCGCAGTTGGGACCCATTTTTTGAGCTAATGAAGGATTGCCATCGGCCGAACCGTACCCTTAATACGCCTACTGTCCCGAGAAGGGCCACGCATCGCCAATTACGGTCTCGCAATCCTCGCCGAACGAAGGCGCGTGCGGTCAGTTGGTGGGTTTCGGTTCGCCGCTCCCCTCGTAGCGGTGCCACCTGTCCGCGAGTGCTGCGGAGGAATCTCCGCACTCAGCTGTTTCTCACGCAGTCAGAGCCGCTATTGTTGAGCGCCGAAGCCGTCAACGGGACGGAGAGGTAACAAAGTAGCGGGAACAATGCGCGCTGGTCAGCGAAGCGCATGAGAGACCACATGTGCCCGAAGGACATTCTGTCTTTGGTTCTTGCTCCTTTTTGTCTTTGGTTTGTGCGCTTCTCTGTCGATCGTTCTATCTCTATCCGTCTTCAGCCGTGTCCAGCGTGTGCGGTCTTGTGCCAGTCGCCGTCTGCTTGACGATATAGCTGCTCTGTTCACATATTAGCGTATACACTTGGTCCGTGCACTAGCGCCCTCGGCGCATCCTGTGAAACACAGGCGCACTTACACTCTGTGTTGCGTATCTGGGTGTGTTTTATGTACGTTAGAAGCATCTGTGATGTACACTGTGCGTATCATTTAATTTCTTGTCATTCCCGTCCGGAGTTGCAGGCTAGGTGTTTCGCCAGTTAAACCTCTTCATGTGTCATCGAAAAATCCATTTCAATAATAAGAATAAATAAATGGAGTGCTGTTAACGTCAACACATTTAAGAATGAGTTAACTGTCTGTCCCATAGTTGACTTCGTTCTTGGGAGGCCTCGTATATTTGCATTATACGAAATTCAGCCACATTGCAGTGCGCTAAGCTGGGTTACCGGCTCAATAAAGTGGACGTGCCTTGCAGGTACGTGTGTGCAGGCAGGCAGGCTTCCTTTTTTTCGTTTGTTTGCTTTAGCCCAATAAATGCGGCTTTCCGAGGCTATTCGCAGCTCAAGGACCATGTACAGTTTGTCGTTATTGTGTTCCTGCACCTGAATGTAGGCCAGTCGAACTCACTAAGGCGCACACGTGCGGAAGAATGAAAGCACAAAGACGAAGAAGCATGCACGCAAGCGTAACAAATAAAGGGTCCGCAAAGGACCGTGGTCACACAAGCGCATTACTGGAAGCCGTCCTTCTTGAGTGTAGGACGTGCTAGACGAAACAAAATTGAAAGGTTAGAAAATCTCTGGAAACGCTACCGCGTGGAAAAGAGGAGATATATTTGGGCGTTACAAATGTGGGTGTCTTCACGAGCCGCCTTCGTTGCCCTATGCAGATCCATCTCGTCCCGAATGGGTCTGCGTGATCGCGCGAAATCAGTGGTCGTCGGCATATGCGCTGTTCGCAGATTGCCGCTGCGCAGAGAAAGGGGCGTTTGCATCGCACTCTAAATGGGTTTTTAATGGCATCGCGCGAAAAATGACAGGGCGTCGAAGCATGCGCGTTTATGCTGTAGCTGCTGGTTTGTCCAAATCGTGCGCTCCTGGACGTATGAGATGGTTTGTGCGAGATGCTCTGCTAGAACTGTGCAACTTCTGCTGGCAGCAAGAAGTTAAAAAAGAAAAACGAATGAAGTAAAATGCTTGCAAGCACAGTATGACGCAAGTAGCTCGAGACCTCACCTGTCTCTTGCAAATGCTTCATGTGTTTTCTTGTTGAGTATAATGGTTTTAAACGCTGAAGATGCATCGCATATGCAGGGACCCAAAGCCAAGCTTGAATAAAGACGCAGGTATAAAGCTTGTCACACAGCTGTTCCACGTTCTGATGGCGCTGCATGCGGCTCACTTGAACCTATATGTGCGGAACCGTTTCTGATACTCCACGCTTACCGGAATGTGGTAGCCGAGGCAGGGAATTGCACCCGCGACCTCTACGTAAGAGAGTGGCTAGTTGCGCTATAGTTGGTCGAGCGAAATTCCGAGACAAACGGCGCAGCAACGGGACCAACGAAAGACCGCAGCAGCGTCTGTGTTGTTTTCGCTTTCGGCGGTCCTGTTGTGACACTGTATTTCTCAGAATGCCTCGTTTTGATTGAACCAGGCTTAGAGCCTCATTCACACAGCTGCCAATGGCCCCGTCACCGTCTCGGCACCGATTTCCATCAGTGAGACAGCGTTTCCTCTCCGGCCGGTTTCTCCGCGAACATGGAACACCGGCGACTTTGAGGCGACGGGACGGGGCGTGAGGTGACGGGACGGTGCTTTTGATGGCTGTGTGAATCAAGCCTAACGGATAGCAGGCCGAGCCGTTTTATTGGCTGCATAGGTTCGGTCATACTGTAGACGGCTGAGAGACTAAATTCATTCAGTGCAATTGCTTACAGACAAAGAACAACGCTGCTCTTCCATTGTTCGCCATTTTGGCGTCACGAAGAACTGTGCTGATGTGAACTTTCTGCGAAGTATGCGCTATAACACATTTCCTCTTTTATTTACATTTGATTTGAATATTATGATTTATTTGTTCATTTCAGAAGGCCTGTCCTTGATATGTATGGCTTGCTTAAGCGAGAAAGAGTAGCCGGCCTCATTCGTGATGCCACGTTCTTTTAGGCACGCAATAATTTAGAAATAAAATGTAACCAGAAAACGCTAGCGCTGCAGAGAAGTAGTTGGGATTTCATTTATGTTGCACAGTAAGCCCGTAGAGAATGAGACTCTTAACCTCAGAGTCGTGGATTCTAGCCCTACGATGGGTGCCAGTGGGGCGAAGGCCTGGCCTCAAAGTTCCGGCAAGCAGGTCCCCACCGCGGCGTCATAGCGCACGCTGGGTATTTCGCTCCCACAGTACTGTCCGTACACGTATCTACACTTTCTCTCTCTTCCCCTTCTCCCTTCCCCAGCGTAGGGTAGGCAACCAGACCCTTGGCTGGTTAACATCCCTGCCTTCCTATATTTCTCTCTCTCTCTCTCTCTCTGTCTCTCTCTCTCTCTCTCTCTCCCACCGCGATGCCACCATCGCTGTCCTCTCCTGCAGCCCCTGTAGAAGACTCCCACAGTATAAAACTAATGCAAGAGAAGGGTCGTGCTCAGGAAACCATTTTTTTTTCGTAATTTCATTTTGCTATTGGCTGACCACAGCTTTCGCTAATAACATGTCCAGCGCCAGGATTGGCTTGAATTTTCTCTTACGAAAACTTCTAGCGTAAGACTTTTCTATGAACACAGGGCTTGCTGCTTTTAGGAACGGCTGCTTTCGAGAAACACTATCAAAGGAAGTGCAATTTCTTTCTCGCTCTCTCTTTTTGCCTGTGAGTCACATCTTGCGTTCATGTTGTCTGGCATTATTGTGAACAAGCTCTTACGACGCCTCCTCTCGTCTCTCGTCGCTTCCTAGTCTACGCGACGGCTGGCTTAGGCATAAATTTCTGACTCGACGGCCCACGATAATGCAATTAACCAGTTGGCGCCGCTGGTGTATATATATATGCCCAACGCATGCCCAGACATGCCCAGCGCGACCGGCACCACTCAAGGCAAACGTCCGCACTCCCAGGGAGCGAGTCCGGTCTGCGGTGCAGCCATTGCGGTGCCGGGCGAATGAGAAGCACACGCTGCCCGACTGCTTGCGCCAATTTGACTATACATTGCACTACACCGCGGCGCGTATACCATACAATTAACATTCGTCATGAGCGCCTTTCAACTGACAAACTCGCCTTGATGGCGGCTTTGTGCGTGTCTCTCTCTCTCTCTCGTCGTCGTCTCTCGGTCCCTTCAGCGCGGCGTGTTATCGGAACAGAACCGCTTGCGATATGCGAGTCATGCTTGCCCTTGGGTTACGCGCCTGTTGTAGACTATAAGCACTAACGAGCAGTGGTTAATAACTCCATCAGCGCTTCGTAGCACGCGTATATCGTATACAGCCCAGTCTACTTGTTCTTCGGTATATTCTCTAGAATGGGGCCGCTGAATGTGCTGCTTGGGGGCTAGAGGGCAGGCAGTGCGTGATCGTTTAATAGCGTGACCAGCACGTCCGTCATTGCAGGCAGACGGACGGTACGAGGCGTAAGAAAATCTCGCCTCTTGCTGCGCAGCACCACACGGGGAGGCTGGACGCCAAGGGAAGAGAATTGCGCTTGTTCTGGGGCCGTATACAAGAGATGGCTCGCCGCAGATAAGCAGCTTCGACTGTGGCTTGGGCTTTATTTTGCTTGTGTCCGTGCAGCGCTGGACAGTGTTACTGTCTTCTCCTCCTTTTCTGTTCACTTCACCCTAATCGTTGAGATCTGAAGCGGCAGGCTCGGCCCACTGCGCGAGAGATTGACCTCTGAATAACCATTAGACTCGTTCTATCTTCCATGTTTCCACGCGGCTGACCTCGATTTGTGTTCCTGAAAACGGGGTTGGAGGCCACAATTGTCTCGAGGTCTGGTTCGAGGAACGCACCTATCCTAAAGCATTAATGGTTGTGTCGTTCTGGTCGGGGATTTCCCGAAACGTATATAACTATATTCAAATTGCAATATGACATCCATGAGAAATTCTTCGTATATGTGCGCTTGTCGATCCACCGTGTCGTCTTATGCTAAAAACGTCGTCTCACTAACGTTTAAATAAAGACGGACTTAGGGCTTATCACCGTATTGTGAATGTTCGTGGACTACTTACTGAGCAGTCTTCTGTTTTGTTCCGTTACACCGAGGTTGCTGTGAAGAGAATGTGGTAAAGATTACCTTGGCTACTCAATTTCCCCCTTTTTTTTGCAGCAGAATAGAAATGGATAAACGATCATGTAACAAAAATAAATGACTTAAGGATGACAATAAACTAATAAAGATAATAACATCGCTAAAGAGAGTTCACTGATGTCTGTCCTTGTCGCCTACCCGAATAATATGCACATTTCGCAGTCCGTATACGTTGGTGCAAGAGTCCTCCCGTGCACGTACTAAATAGACGGCAAGTCCAAATACACACATCTGTTCAAGCTCCGTGGACAATATAGACAATAAGCGCGCCATCATCATTTCATACAATTAAAACTTAACAACACTGCCTATAATAAACGCTTGTCTAACTATGTGTCCACTAAAAGGTCTTTTAAGACTCTTTGCCTCTTGCTGGGGATAACTTGCAGACCACGGTCCAAGTAATTTTTGCATTGTAAAGGGCGCTTGTCCAAACTTCGCAGTCTTTCCGTTAATGTTCTTTCCTTGGCGTTCTGGTATATTGTGAAGATAGACGCCGTGGTAAGAACAATATTGGCTCACGATTGTCAAGGGATAGTTTCCTTCGAAAGTGATGATCTTGTCGATTTAGAAATCTGTCTCTGTGAAGCGCACGCTACGTTTCTCTCCTGCTGATGTGCTATCACGCTTTATTATGCTCTGGTACATCGATCCCGATGCATTTCTCCATGTATCTGACAACCATACGTAAGACATTCATAGAAGCGCGCTTCTAAGATGAAAGATAACGCCGAGCCGAATAGCGTTCGAGAAATCTCTTGTTCGAGAGCTGTGACGCTCGCTGCACCTTTGGAATTGTGGAATGACTCGGCAATTCAGGGCATCTTGCGTTTGAATATCGCTCATTACCCGGCAGGTGTATCTGGGGCCCGCATTCGCAAGAAGGCTTCAAAACGTATCCTAAGAGCGGATTCCAGCCAATGGTGAACAGCTTTTACGAACGAAAAGATTTTGTGAATTTGACCCCTGTTGTCTAATTGAGCTGCCGCGCCCGAGCGGATAAGCCAGACCGAAAAAAAAAGAAAGATTGTATCGGACCAGTTCGCTTCCTTCGACCAAGTTTGGCGCAAGTGCCTGACGTTTCTGTGCCTCGCTTTGTCCATGTTGCTTTTCGCCGTCTCACTTAAAGTTTCATCCGGAGCAGCATGCAAGGCGTGTGCAGGGTAAACATGATCGTCCGGTAAAGAGTCTTCCTTGGAGCGAAGCTAGATACTCGTTGGCGTGAATACGTGCATTGCATCTGGTAACGAGAAACTAAAAGCTCGCCATTTGTCTACACTACTACGACTTGGCTCGGAAACAGGAAAAGAAAGAAAGAAAGAAAGAAAGAAAGAAAGAAAGAAAGAAAGAAAGAAGGCGCACGAGGACACCTTGATCGTGCAAGACTGAACAGAGAAAATTAGACGGCCCAACAGTATGGGTATACTTACCTCGGCGCTTTCCCGTCTTCATCTCGTTTGTTCGACATCAGTCCTTGCGGAAGAACGTGTAACGAGGCATCAAGCTTGCAGTCTGCGCTTCAGAGCGCGTGACTGGATCGGGTCGGCTGCGCGTATAATGAAATTAAAAGGCCGCCTAGTGCACCTCCGAAGGCTGCGCATTATTCTTCCTGTGAATCGAATACCAAGCCTGTTGGCTAGCGCTGACAGTGTTGCCGATATGACCGTGCAGCGTTGGCCTGCAACCTCGCATGCACGATAACAAACTGCGCTCCAAACCAGCAGCGGCGGCCGTGAGGGCAGTGCAGACCGTTTATTATTCTTACGCGCGCCATGCAGTTGAAGAATTTGTTCTGCGAGGTTTCTTTTTTCTTCTTTTTTTTATGTACGCTTGCCTCAAGGCATAATGTTTGGCGTCTTCTATATATGCGCAGTAAGACCTGCGTTTTGTACGGATCCGTGCAATCTTTCGTTGTATCTGTTGTCATGAAACCTTCAATCATAGCTGAAAAAGATCAATCGATGAACCACACGTAAACTCTCACGTTATAGATTATTATTATTACTATTATTATTACTATTAATATTTTATATTATTATTATTATTTGCAAGTAAGAGAGAAGTTCACAGACAGAGGAGACTTGAAGTGATCAACAGTGACTGAAAATAAAATCACCGAAGATTGCAATACTCCCTAATGCGAAATCTGAGTGCAGCTGTATACGTGTTTTCATTTCCCGTTATATTGGTTGGCCTGCACAATCTGTCTCATGCGGCACGTTGCAAATGGAGCGAAGTGTGGCCCGACTGCCTCGCCAATCTGGAGATTGCGAGAACCAGCACGTGGGTGACGCGTGGGCGCGATTCACAGCAGCCGCCGCAGACAGACCAATTGTAGGTGTTATGCGAACAGACCTCCCCCACGGCGCGCGCTACACGGGCGCCATCTCGTCGCTATCGTCGTCGAACTACACTTTTCTCCTCACCTTTTCGCCATACCCTCCTCCTCTACTTTCCGTCTCATGGTTCCGCTGCGCCCTTCTCTGCTTTCGGCTTCGCGTCTTTCATCCCTTGCTGCGCTCCGCGTTCACTTTCATCTTTTGCTGTACTCGTTCGCACGGTTACGCCAACGCCGCCGTACGCCGCAAGAACAGGAGCCTTTAGTAGGGCTGCGCTCTAAGAGGAAGTCTCGGCGTAGAGCCAACGTCTCGACAAGGGGTCTGGTCTTCGCCACGCCCGAACGTGGAAAAGTTGATCCTCTTGTCGAGGCGTGGCATTATCGACATCGCTCGTTCGACTACTGTTCTCATGTTGCAGTTACACGGTCTGCTGGTATATCACATATTGGAGAACACATCACTTGTCAACCAGCTAGCTGCGTTTCTCTCGTAACATCGGCAAAATAAAGCTAAAAAATTGCAGAAACACTCGCATATCATTACACGCAATACGAATAACAGTTTTCCAGCCTTGTCTTTCATCGCGTTCGAATTCCCGGCCCTTCCTGTCACAGTTTACGCAGAAATGTCTACAACGGCTACACCTGTACAGTAATATGCGCCTGCTGCTTGCTCTGGAGCTTCGTACATGAAAGAGGCTGCATTGCAGTGGCCACTTTCATCCAGCCGCCAGCCATGACCATATGCAATTTCTGGCTCCTCTGAAGCAGGAAATGTAATATCAGCGCCAAGCAACCGTCGGACAGTTCCTCGCGACGCTCTGTCTCCATATTTAACAGAAGTATGCATCTAGTACTGTATATGCTTGGATAGAACGCATTCTTTCTTTCTTTCTTTGACATGAATAGAAATGGGATCGTGGCAAATATATCGCACAATACCACACAGCATTGTTGCACCGAGGTGACGCGAGGAAAATTTCTTCACTGCGATGTGCGTTCACTTCGTACGACCCCGAGCTGACGTGGCCTCTTCCTCTCTACAAGTACTTTCTCTCTCTCTCTCTCTCTCTCTCTGCAGTACTGCTCCTCCCACAGTAAAGAGTAGTAAAGGAGATGCCTCTCTTCCGGTTAACCTTCCCGCATTTCGTATTTGATTTCTCTCTCTGTCGGCGGAAGCCAATTTTCCATTACGTGACACTGTCCGTCCACATGCGGACGACGACGATATGGAAGGCACCACCTCACGTTTTCTGTCAAGTGCTTTAATTTCAATTTCCGAGTGTTTGAACCAACGGAAATGGGGTGCTGCACGAACCGTCGACGCGGAAAACCATTAATAAACGGCAGTTCTAAGCGTATAACCAAATCATGATAACGCGCTCGCTTATCAGACAGGCCGGAACGCCTCCATAACTCAGATTTTTCCATTTCCTCCCGTCAAGCGCCAGGTTACGGCTCTCAATCTTAACCGGGCAACTGGATATATGCACGCTCCGTACCTCGCTCGATCGTGCCGCTCGAAACGCACGGCAACAGCGGCGGCCCGCCGCACGCCGCGAATCCAGGCGAGGCAGCGATGGTTCTTCAGCGCGGCGATGACGGCTGTTGCTCGCTGTCCTCGCCCGGACGGACAAACAGTGCGCTGCGTTGTCTGTTTGCCGCGCAGCGCTGGTCGACAAACGAGAAAGAAAAAAGGCATAATATAAAGCTACCAAAGGAAAGAAGCAGGAAGGCGGGTGAAGGGCGTCCTGTTTGCCTGCCGGCTTCGCTCTGACGGCCGGCGCTGAGCGTCGCGCTGGCGTTCGGTTCGCTGTCTCGCCACCCCCCCCCCCCCCCCTCCCGTTCTCTTCCCCTTGGGACGGGTGGTCGACCCCAGTGAGGCAGCGGCGCGGTGTCCTGGTCAAGGCTGACGGGTGGCTCGTTGTTTCACGCCGACACCGTGCGCTCGTGCGCGCACCTGCTCGCGTTAGGTGCCCGAGGGCCACACGCGGAAGCGCGAGGATCTGCGGACCCTATGGAAGCTATACAGCCCGTACCTGTGTGCTCTGGCCTGTTAACCTCGTGATGTGATCGCAAGGGGCCTTATTAGAACAGAGGGTGGGTAGTTCGTAATAAGAACACCGAGAATTCCGGATGTGTTTGTTCTCGTTTGTTTATTCTGGTATGTTTATTAGAAATCGTGTCGCGCCTGTGAGTTTCGGAAGGGGTGTTGTGGACGAAGGTAACCTGGACATGAAAAACGACACAAGGACGTGAGAATTATTAGTTCACGTCGCACCTTTGCAATGCGAGCGTGCGGGCGCAACCAGAGCGCGGCATAAAACGCGTATATATCATATATATGCTGTCAATTGCCAATGACAGCGTCTCCGAGAAATCCTGGGTCAGGATTGAGATACCGAAACGCAGCTGCCTCCCTCCCGTGGCGCAAGGTAGTAGACACACGAATCGCGAGGTAACCGAACATGAACGATAGAAAACAAATATAACAACGCCTATGGCCTCCAAGATCTGGAGGTGCGCGCGTGCGCTGTGCCATCTCGGAGGTCAAGTAGAACGAGAAGTCGCCTCCTCACTTCGGCGTCACGTTGTAGGAACGCACAACGGCGATGGCGGCGCCGCTAATACAGTTAAAAAGCTAAACTTTTATATCGTTACTGAATCACAGAAAGCAGGTGTCGAATAATTACTAGAAGGGCCAAACCCTCTATTATAATCACGGCGTAGTCACGTGTAAGGTATTCCTCAGCGCAGGTTTACTTAGCTCGTTGCAAATTCTAACAACTCATGCTGAGATCAGTTCTGTTCTCACCGCGGACTTCATGCAACGCAAAGCTCCAGTGCCCATGCGGAGAAGATTGACGAAATATTTTCCTAATTAATAGATTTTTAGGCATCGCACAATGTCTCCGATGTGACAGTGCCAGCAAGATGCGTTGCTGGGCTAGCTGATGAATAGACATAAAGGAAAGTAGTGCAAGACATCAGGGAAAAAGAAGAATGAAAGGATAGAGCGCTACTAAAAAAAAAGCGATCTGGTCTTTCGCCCTTTTTTCCTCATGTTTAGCGCTACCTTCCATCGTGTGACAGTGCCATTTCCTTTTTTTTTATTTGTTTGTTTCTTCCTTTCTGTATTTATTTATTTACTTACTTCTTTCTTTTGTGTTGATCATCATCAGGGTAGCTACAGCGCGACAGACGTGGGCAAAAAGAATAGAAGGGAACACAATAAGGCACCGCATTGGGTTCCCTTCTATTCCTTTTGTCCGCGTCTGTCGCGCTCTGTATACTGGGTGTCCCAGCTAACTTTAGCCAGAGTTTAAAAATATGCAGATGCTACGTCGCTGCATATAACAATGGTAATGTTGTTTGCCGTCGCTTCGAGATACTGAAACAATCTTTTTCATTGCACTTAATTAGATAACAAGTCTTAACTTAATAATAAACTTCTCAAATGTTATAATTCGATGAAAAGTGTCAATGAGAAAACTGTAGAGCGAAATGAAAAACTCCCGATACAGCTTACTGTTGCGCTATACGTGCCACATAAAAGTGTTTTTCAGAGCATGAAAGAAGCCCGCAAATGCACGCAACATTGCCTCGCGATTGGCCGCTCGAGGCTCTTTGACTGTATTCGCGGGCTTCTTTCACGCTCGAAAAAACGCATTTATGTAGCACGTATTGAAGAGCGGAAAGCTGTATCGGGAGTTTTTCATGTCGCTCTACAATTTTCTCATTGACACTTTTCATCTAGGTATAATATTTGAGATGTTCAGTAATTTCTCTATCTACACTAATTAACTAATTAATTGTTTAATTAATTAATTATTGCCTAATACCTATTATCTAATTAGGAGGAATGAGAACAATTGTTTGACTATCTCCAAGTGTCGCAAGCAACATTCTTTTCTTCTGCCCAGCTACGTGCCATTCCCATATTTTTAAACTCTGGCTAAAGTTACCTGGGACACCCTGTATATAGCTACCATGAAGCTTGACCACCTCGTCCGATTTTCATATTATTTAATTATTATGCTTATTAGCGTTAATTACTATGCGGTTACTGGCTTTTTATTTATTTTTTTAGCCAGTTTCTAATTACCCCCCCCCCCCTCCTGAAGTTTTCATTCTTTTCTCACTCTTTCTTTGTCTCTCTTTTCTAAATACAAGCAGCAAAGTCGAATATCGCTCGTTCAAACTAAGACGGATAAAGCTGTTACGTGTGCCCTATAAACATATGATCCGTCATTCTTTCTCACCTCGAGGCGCCAGCCAAAGAACCTCCAAGACACACACTTTGGTTAACAATTTACTAGTTAGCCTAAGCACCGCTCACCGAATGGGCAAGTCAAACATGAGCGATGTGCGGGCTTTGTTATACTGACTGGGAGCGGCAAACTCCATTAGAGCAACTTTATTACCGCATCGTGTTAAGTGCAGTCGCGCGTTCGGTTATTATTCTACCCTTTATATATACTCATTTTTTAATATTAAGTAGAGTAAAATGAATGAGTGCCACGCGAACATCTCCATCAGGTCCTCCAAATTACCTCCCCCCCCCCCCCCCCCTGCGTATTTGCCCTGAAGGCGCTTTATTACTCCATCAAGTATAGCTAACTGGTTAGGTGGCGTCTGGGAGTAAAACGCAACAGGCTGAGGCATGCGTCTGCTGCACGAAAGATCCGGGGACGACTCCGCACATTGCAATTGGACGGCATAAAATTCATCCATCCAAACCCGTGGAACTTCCGCATTCCATAGAGAGAGAGAGAGAGAGAGAGAGAGAGAGAGAGAGAGAGAGAGGGGTCATAAGGGAAAGGCTGGGAGATTAATCAGGATGAGCCCGATAGGCTACCCTGCACTAGGAAAGGAGATTTCACCCTTCGAAGTTCACATGTTTATTGCACTGTTACACACTCAATGAAGCGTTCATCGCTGTGTAAAGTCACAAGCGGTCATATAAGCTGGTGCATTTCAGTAAACGAAGCCGCGCTTTTGTGGCTTTGTACATAGCAGAAGCACGAGGCCACGGTCCCAAGCTTTTATCTTCTGTGGCAGGACTATTATCTAAAAGCCCTAAAGCAGTCAGAAGGATAATCCGCTGATAGTCATGTGTTGGAATAGTCGCACAGGAGATGTTTGATCGTCTCTTCATATACCACGTGTGTTGCATTGGCACTGTCTGCCATTCCAATCAGGAATACGAGTAGGTGTTCGCGAAAGAAACTCCTAGACGTGCTGTGGGTTAAAGCCTAAAGCCTATGTGAATGTTAACTGGCTAGCAGTCAAAATAAGCAATAGCTGTTTAGAATATTAAAGGGGGTGGGGAGAATAGTTGGGTGTGGGATCGTCACAATCACAGGTAACTTTACACTATGAAAAGAAAAGGAAAAGGAAGAAGAAAAAAACGCTTCCCTGTATTAGGGGAAAAAATGCTGCCACCTTTTATTTCTGTGTACTTTTTCGTACTTAGGAAGAGCTGGGAAAACGGACAATCCGTAATACGGAAAGTTTCTTGTAGCACGTAGCATTTGCCGTGAGTAATACTGACTTATTCCGTAAGTTAGACGACACTGCCAAGATAGTTCGTGAGTGCGACAAATGCAGTATTGACAGATCATAGCGGGTGTAGCCTATGAAATTCCTTTAAGGTGCGGAAAAGTGTACGTTGGCTAAACTGGGAGATGTGTTAATGATAGGTTAAGTGATCGCGCAGACAACGTAAAACATGCGCGTGAAGGGAAAGATTTTGCAGGTTTACTGGTAAGTCATTGTGTGACTTGCAAAAACTGTTCGCCCAACCTTGAAAACACTTCCATTATCAAGAGGAGTACAACGCTTGTGACACGGGAAATCGTAGAATCTGAACGGATCTCTCTATATAGACTTGGGGAGGGATGTATCAGCATGGCCTTCTTCCCGCTTGCAGACAAAGAGCTGGCATATTTGCGCATGCACAGATGTTAACTCCTGGCTCGGACAGCATGCGTATATATTTTCGTGAACCAGTCACAGTCATGTTGTTGGAAGTTCAGCGCTCGTCCTTGTTGTCCTGTATCGCGTCTACGTGTGCGTGTTTAACCACTACAATGTATTAAACCAATTCCAGGCCGCGGAGCTGCGCTTGAATATATTTCAATTTTTTTGCTGATGCCGTGGTTGCCAAACTATTGCTTGCGACTGGACGTACATATTAGAAACGAAAGGAACCAGATATTGCAAGACACATACGAAGAATCAAGCTTCCAATTGTACTGCATGATGCTCTGAGTGGCATTGACTGTCGCGATGAGCAGGTGAATTTTTAATATTTTTTTAAGAAACTAGACTAACTGGCTTGCGCAAGTGACATATGTCCACCTACCGTTACGTTGTTGGTGAAGCTGCACACAACTGCCAATTGAGTATGTTAAGCAAACAAACGAAAATAATTCCACTGGCAGTATTCGCAGATATTCTACGCATTCCATGCATACCGCCATGAAACGGACATAGATTCCGTTTTCAGTTATACAGAGGAAACGCCCGTGTTGGAAAATTTTTTTTCTGTTTGTGCAGTAACAAAGCAAAAATCCGTGAAACGCACGAGGCGGTAACGTTTATGTGGTCTTACGTACATTAACGTCCTCGTACTTTATAACAGAACGACTGGCTGTTTTATTACGAGCGTTACACCGATAAGGTCCGTCAAATTACCTATTTCTTATATAGTGTAGGGAACGAACTAAAGCTAGGCGGAATGCTATATTACGCCTATAGCTCACACAAACTAGATGAATATTTATCATCACCTCGATACGAAGGGCATGTAATCATCATCATCATCATCATCATCATCATCATCATCATCACCACCACCACCACCACCACCGCCACCACCACTGTCCACTGTCAACACTAAGAAAATACCAAAACACTAACAGAACAAGTCCGTGAGACACGGAGTAAATAGACAGAGAGAAAAGCTGAAAGTCTACGAGAACAACAGATATTTGCGCATATTTTAAATAGCCGATAGCAGCGTGAAACTGGAGAATAATCAACATACTTAAGCAATTGCTAAGTGGTGACGTCAGCAAGGTACGCCCACCAACCGTAAGCAAGGGGCATGATACCGAAGATGGATTAGTGCGCTTTAGTACGAAAGGCTTTACTGCGTTTGAACAGCCGAGTCTTTCAAACTAAACCAAGAACTTGACAGATTAGAGACTGCCTGTACTGGTTCGCTTTCTGTGCCCTAGTTTCGGCTTAACCGTCCGTGCTCCGTATTGTGCGCGTATACACCACCGTTAGTCCATAACCCACATACAACCATGCAGGCGGTGCCTCGCCAATCCACGCGGTTACAGAGGATGCATTTGTATCGAATTAAGCTCAGATGCGGCAACTACTTTGCATTGCTGTCTCTACGCAGCAAGTTGTTTCGATCTGTTAATCTACGTGCGGGGAGGCTCAATCAATCGCTGTCGTATACGACGACGTTCTCATGGTACAAACACAGAACGTGCTTCAATCGACTTGGCCCGTAAGTGTTCTCAATCTCTGTCGACTCTGTCAGCGCAAAAAGAGAGAGCGAGGGAAATTAACATATTACTGCTAATCGAACGGTGGTACGCGTTCGGTGTTCACTTCAGCTAATAAAACCACAATGTCGATTTCGCTGAGTCCTCTGAACGGTTAACGCACTGAAAGCATGGTCCCAGAGGCCAAACGAGATCGAACGCGAAAAATTACATGTATAATGTGCGTTCCTCTGTGAGATGTGCGGCAGGTTATATTATGTCTATGTCGAGAAATCTTTTTTGGGTGTCTTCCTTGTAGTATATGTGCAATCGCCTGGCTCAATAAGGCCGCCATCTTTCTGTTCGCGTACGCTGAGCTGGCTATTGACCGCGTTCGCCCGCTGCTCCAGGTCTATCAGTCACGCTAGCCTCCATCCTCCAGAAGGACCGTGGTCAAACTTTAGACGTCGGGCCACGACGATCGCAATAAACGAGATATCGTAATGCGCCACAGACTGTGCTGCATACAGTCTGGAGAGACTAACAGTGTCCGTGCCTTTTCATGGACAAGCTGCTTCTTCAGCATAAGACGGCGGGGCCTACTGCTTAAAAGAATTTATAGGCCTATAGACACGAATGAGCTTGTAAACCCTAAAGCGATTCGTGCGACAGGCGCAGACCAATCGCGATAACCCAAGTGCTATTATCGAAGGCGCCTGGCCAATGGCAAACCGGCTTTACAAAACAAAGAGCTTTGAGACTTCAGCCCACTAAGGGGCCGTGGCCTCGCCGGGCCGGCGCACGAGCTGCCACGAATGCGTAGCACATTGAGCGCGGCGCAGCTGCATGGCACGTGCGAGCTTCATCTCAAGAGCGCACTCAGATGAGAGAACCCCCTGAGGCAGCGCGCTTGTTTGCAGGTATGCGGGACATGGCGATCATGATGAAACCGAGTGGCTGCGAACACTTAGCCGATGGATTAAAGGAGCTGGAGGGCGAGAGCGGTATGAAATGATCAAACAATGGCGTTGACCGAGCACGGTGCCACTCGATCACTTCCAGGCAGGGCCTGACGCTAATTCGTCCCGCTTTGGAGAGTTCGCGCTACAGCGCGCGCTCCGCAAGCGACCCGTCCGATTCGCTATGAATATTCATCGCTCGCGGCCGCGCGCATGGCGCAGTGAAACGCCTGGACAACGGGGTTGACTCGGAGCACTCACTCTGCCGCGGAGAAGCGCCCTGGGCAGAATTATTAAGGGATGTAATTAACGACGCTGGCCTATCGTGGACGCGGGCCCAGGAGTCGCACGCGCAGCCGCACGAGCGAGTGACGGCGGTCCGGACAAGGTACGTGCGTCTACACCTGTTCCCACGCTGTGGCACGCCGAGCGAAAGCGGTGGGCGGGTCCCGGAAAGCTTGGTGCGGCGATATGGAGGAAATTAAAAGTATCTGCACTGCTGCTACCGCTGACAGTGTTTTGCAATGAGGACCGGTAGTGCACGCCCTTCCTTTCGGAGGGTAGATGTACTTGCAGGGCTACTAGCTTCGTAAGAAAGAGCCGGCTTTTAAGATTACCCGATTTGCCCCCGAGGTGATGCTGGTCATATTGATTGCGAGTCGAGAACCGCACTTGCACGTTGTACTTTGTATAGCGTGGTGAGTGATAGATGGGCCAGGGTTCCCGCGCAAGAACAACGTTTAATTCGGCTCGAGCACCTGCTTGCGCGTGCGTGATCAGTCGGCGATCAGCGAACCGTGCCATTCCTTCCACCTCATTTCGCGGAGCGCATTGTACAGGGTTTGCAGACGCACTCTGCGATAGACAGGCTAGGCGCGTAGTGTGGGTAGCTAAGGCCTCACTCAGCCTCCGCGGCACAGAGCCACAAATGCCTGCTTTAACCGACGGCGGGAGCTTTCCTCAAACTTTGATTCACTTTTGGTAACCGGAAGCCTGGCGGAGCATCGCTTGTGCCCGTTTTACCGGTGGGTTTCCGGCGGTGGCGGTCGAACCAAGTACCTCCCACAGCTGGGCCATCGCGCCACGCCGGGCGTTAATGGAGAGCTTTAGATTAGGGGAGGCAAGCGGCTTCCGTACGCAAGAACTAGGGGAAACTGTACTGCGCATGTGCAGACCCAGACGTAGGGGTCTGTGCATGCGCAGTACCGTGGCCCCTAGTTCTTGCGTACGCAAGCCGCTCGCGTACCCTAATCTAAAATTCTCTAATGTCAGGAGGGGTGAATCGTCCTGTAGAGGAGACAGAGACGGCCGCCTGTATAGGGCGGCACTCCGGGAAGGGCGCAGCGCACCTGTTCACCCCTGATCCTGCTTCGCCAAAAAGGGTCACCAGAGGGCCACATACACGGTTGGATTCAAATTGGATTCAAATTGGATTCAACTTGGCATTTTAGTTAACTCCGTTTACATAGCTAGCAAGATACCGGTAAACTTTTTCTCGATCACAATTACGAATGCTTCACTACATCCAGACGAGACAGAGGTGCACAGGAAGGTGGAGGCTTTGAATGATATACAGCAATCGAACAATAAATGTTAATGGCACCGGCGTTACGGCAATGGTATTCGTCTTCGTCAGAGCTTGTCTTAGACTCGAGGCCGAGTCCCTTTGTCAGAACGTTGGCTTCAGAGACATCATATCTTGTTCGACTCACCGTCGATTAATGCCTCAAAAGGCCACGTTAATTTTTATATATTATTTCTTTTTTTTCCGAGTGTGCTAAATGTGCACAAACACAGCTAAACGTGCCAAAGCAGAGAGCGGCAGAACAAATATAATTTGCCTGACGCGGCAATACACCTTGAAATCTGTTGCTTGCGTAGCCTTATTGTGTAGTGTCGTATGACGATGGACGCGGCCGCGTGGATGCAGCTGGGACTTATTGCTGCACGCACGTGAGCAGGGTGTATGGTGCAGGCCCAGTATTCACAGAAACCTGGCATGCTGAAATATTTCGTAAGAACAAGTGCCAGCGAGTCCTAATGCTGGACATATCATTCACGAAGCCGACTGGCCAGTGACAAAGAGCAGTAACGAACGAGAAGCTTTGTGAGTTCGGCCTCTATAGGGCACGTATTGATAAAGAAATTTACGCTGAAATTATTAGTAAAACCGGATTCTTGACAATTCTGATGCTGTACATATTATTAATGAGAGCTGCCAGCCAATGGGAAATAAAAAAGACACTTAAGAACAATGAGCTTTGTAAATTTGGCCCCTGGATGCCTGCAACTTGGAGATCCGCTAGGTGGATAAATAATCAACTTGCACTCGATCGGGCTTGTGATTTTCACTTGTTGGTACGTCATCAAGAAGGCGTTCATTGTAGCCGATCTACTACTAGGACACATCAGAAGAACCGGACACACACGTGCGCTTGCCCTTTGACGAAAGATTTGAGTGCAATGCAAGTTACCAAGTCTTTCACACTCGGTAATGTCGCATCTTCAACATGAGCAATACGATGAATGTTTTTTTCTTCTTGTTCCTTCGATGTACAGTTAAAGGAGAGACGGAACTCACGGCGCTAAAGAAACAGGAGGGCAATATAAATGTGGAAAGTAACCGTGGAAAACACCGAGGAGAAAAATCCCGCGCGGGAATCGTACGGGCTGGGAGCGTTCAGATGCCGCGAAAGAAAAATCGCGCGACGTACCGAAAGCAAACCAAGAGGCGCGGAGGAAAAACGGC